>NC_056747.1:319995708-320133208 GCF_019279795.1 Protopterus annectens | reverse complement strand
TGAGGTAATGTCCAAGCTGGGCATTGAGACAAGCTCTTTATGATTGGGTACCAGTGCTGGCGGGGCCAGTCTGGGGCAATCAGTATCATTTTTGGTTTCTCTTGTCTGACCTTGAGGAGTACCTTGGGGAGAAGAGGCAGAGGAGGGAAGGCTAGGTCTTTCCAGCTGAAAGATAGAGCATCCACTTTCCATGCTTGCTTGTGATAAGTCCTTGTGCCGAATTTCTGTAGTTGAGAGTTGCGAGGGGATGCAAATAGGTCTATGTCCGGGCATCCCCAGTTCCTTGTTATCATGCTGAAGACTTGTGGATCCAACTTCCACTCGTGGGGATCCATTAGGTTTCTGCTTAGTTCACCTGCCAGAGTATTTGTCCTTCCTGGCAGGAATTGTGCTTGCAGATGTACTTGGTAAGTCAATGCTGTGTCCCACAAGTTCATGGCTAGCCTGCAGAGGGGGTAGGAATGTGTGCCTCCCTGCTTGTTTATGTACCACATGACTGCAGTATTGTCCGTCCTTATCAGTAGTTGTTCTGGATGAAGTAGATCCTTGAAGGCTGTCAGGGCATTCTGAACAGCTAGCATCTCTTTTTGATTGATATGTAGAAGCATTTGACTTGCGGACCATGTGCCCTGAATACATCTTCCTGCCATATGGGCCCCCCAGGCATAATCTGATGCATCTGTTGTCAATGTCTGCCTGGCTGTGGGTAAGGTGAATGTCTATCCCATGTTGTGGCGACAGGCTTTTGCCCACCATCGAAACTCCTGTTGCAGGCAGGGAATGAGGGTAATTATGGTTTCCAGGCTGTGACAATGTTGAGTCCAAACACTTTTTAGATACCATTGAAGTTTCCTCATATGCAGTCTTGCATATGGAATTAGCAGAATGCAGGATGCCATGAAGCCCAAATTCTGCAATATTTTTCTTGCAGATAACTGGGTCTTTGTTGCCAACATTTTGAAGTAAGTAGTCAGTTGTCTGTGTTTGTCTGGCGTGAGATAAGCCATCTGGGCAGTTGTATTTAAGCTTGCACCCAGGAATATTATCTCTTGAGAGGGTACAAGTTTTGATTTCTTTTTGTTTACTGTGTACCCTAGACATGTTAGTAATCTTTTTACAAACACCAGATGCTGTAGTAGAATGTCCTTGCTCTCTGCTTGAATAAGGCAGTCATCCAAGTAAGGATATATTTGTATTCCTCTTTGTCTGCAAAATGCAATCACTGGTGCCAGGCATTTTGTGAAGACCCTGGGCCCAGTAGATAAGCCAAAGAGAATTGGTAGTGCATTGAGACAGCTATAAATCTGAGGTATCTTCTGCATGATTGTCTGATTGGGACATGCAGGTATGCATCTTTTAGGTCTAAAGTCACAAGCCAAGCCCTGTTGCCCAGCATGAGCAGAAGCTGCTGCAGAGTTAACATTTTGAATTTTGGAATATCCAGAAATGTGTTTAGGATAGACAGGTCCAGTATTGGCCTCCAGGCTTTGTCCTTTCTGGGCACCAAGAATAGCCTTGAGTAGAATCCTAGTCCCTGCTCTTGCTGTGGTACTAACTGAATGGCTCTCATGTCCACGAGGGAAGAAACTTGTTTTTGTGCCTCTGCTCATTGATTGCGTGGCAGGTCTGGCATACCGTTTGGCCTTGGCAGGGTGTGAAAGTGGAACCTGTAGCCTTGTGATATGATATTTAAGACCCATTTGTCCTGGGTGATCATGTGCCAATTTTGTGAAAAAAGAGCTAGTTTTCCCCCCAAAGGGGCTGCCAGAAGATAAGTGCTTGGTGCTGACAGGGGAAAGTCATTGAGACTGTTTCCTGTATGGCTGTGATTTTTCCTCTCCGCTTCTGGAGGTAGAAGTACCCCACTGTTTAGGCCTGTATGAGCCTTGGGTCTGTGATCTGCCTCTGGGGTGCCTGTATCTGCCTCTTTGTGACCTGTCTGACACTGGAAAGGACCAATTCTTTGTAGGCCAGTTCCTGCTAAATCTGGGAGGCTGTACCTGCAAGAAATCCTTGACTGTTTGCATAGATTTAGCTTTGTCCTCCATTTTCTTCAACACCTCCTCTGCTTTAACACCAAAGTATCATGCTGTAATGGAGCATCTAATAGTTTTGCTTTAACATGATCAGGCAGATTCTGTTCTTTTAACCTAATGACAGAACCTGTAACATCGGCCCTGCAGGAGGTCTCTAGATAATCAAAACCACATTGCAAAGTATGCTTTCTCACTTGTTCAGCTGCATGCAATAAATCCTGCATTTCTTTATTTTCTGCACATTCTGAATTTGTCAACATTTTCTGTTTAAGCAGTGACATAAGATGTTGTTGATATTTAAGCATATGAAAATGGCAATTTAAAGCTCTTACAGCCAAGGTAGCAGAAGTATAAATCTTTTTCCCTCATCTGTCCAGGGCCCTAAAATCCCTATCAGAGGGGATAGGGTTTTTTGCAGTGGAAGCCTTGACCCCTTTGGGACCCTGAGAGATAGTTTTTGGGTCAGCAGCGGGGTTTTTATAAAGAAATTTATGTGAATCTGGAACCCTGTAGTATCTGTCTGGCTTAACAGGAGCTGGTGGTAAAGAGTCTGGAGACAGACCAGACTCTGAAAATACATCATCTACAATGTCTAGAACAGGTGGGATAGCAAGGAGCCTGTGCTGAGGTAATAAAAAGAAGTCTCTGAGCCTTTTCTTGGATTCTGAGTAATATTGGCTCTCCCAGTGGAAATGTTCCCTCATAGTATGCAGTGTCTCCCCAAAAGAGTAATCCTCAGGAGGAGAGGCTGAAGGGATAGATTCTTCAGCATCAGAATCCTCATAGGGAGGAAGAGAATATTCCTGTTCAGAAGAGGAATCAGAGGAAATGGAAACCTGATTTGAAGATTCATATTCTATCTCTTGCCTAGGCCTCTTATCAGGAGGGGGATGGGAACCCCTGATCAAAGTAATTAGGTCTTCGGCCATTTTAAGCATCTGTTTTTTAGGCATAGAGGCCTGTCCAGGAGAATGCTGTACTTGTTTTTTTGTCTTAAGAGCTGCTTTAGTCTTTGCCTTTGAAGCTGAAGTAGGTTTCAGATATAATTGTGTAGGCCTGAAAACACCCTCAGAAGCCGATGCCTGCTCAGCGGCTCCGGACCCATCTGAGGGAATAGTTTCTGAGTGTCCAATACCTTGAGTTTCTAGTGGCCTAATCAGCTCCACGTGGGAGTTAGAAGCAGCCTGTGGCTCTGAGGTAGTGGGCATCAGGGGCTGCGAAAGCGTCTCACTGAGAACCGGCGACAGGCCTAGCCGAAGCCTTGTCGTCGGTTTTGGACCTTGGATGCTTGTCCTTTTCTTTTTCTTTGCGCTTTTTATAAACTCTGGTAGTTGGTTGTTCCGACAGCATTATATAATTGAATCTTCTGCCAAAGTAATGAAATGCAAAATCGTACTGACGCTTAATAGTGCATTGGTTAAATCTAGCACAAAACCGACAACTAGCAACGTGGTGGTCAGGGCCTAGGCAAGGAATACAGTAAGAATGAAAATCCTTATGAGGTATTTGCTTCCCACAAGAAATGCAATTATTAACTTTTTCTGACATCGGTCTGGAGCAAGATAAAAGTTTCCCCAATGGGGTACTTAGCTTTAATGAAGACTTCGGATCTGAAATTTGATTTTGAAAATCTCAGGAGTCGGCCGACCGGCACTTGCGAACTGCTTTTGCTTCAGGCACCGCGCAGCAAGAAAGACTGAAGAAAATGGTGTCGGTTGCATCTTTTATATCCCTGGCGCACTGACGTCAGGGAGGAGGCGACAGCAAGCGATGCCGGACATAGACTTTGGAATTCAGGCTGACTGTGGGTAGCCTGCCAGCAGGATAACCCAATTGTAATGACTGCAACAGTGAAACACGATGAACATCATAATGGATACAGTTACTTGGAATTACCTGAAGTCTATCCCTAGGACAGGAAAAAAGGCATTTCTGTGTTGGTCCTGTTGAAATCGATTATGCAATTAGTTGATCTGTACCAAGCATTACTTGCAGTTTAACCAGCATGTGAGATCTAAGCACACTACTAATGTACAACATACTCTAGTACTGCATTTGGATGCTATGATGCTTGATACATCTTAAATTTATAGCAGTTTACAACTAAGTTGAACTTATAATTCAGTTCAGTTTACTTTGTGCAGCTATACTAAGGTTTTCAACAGAACAAGGTTTATTATATTGAATTCAAAATGTCTTATTTTTATTTATTTACTTAACATTTGTTTACCGTGAAAGTCTAACTTGGACCGAAGCCAATTTTCAGCGGAGGCCCAGAGAAGAACACTCCAGATGCATGTCTTTAGAAAGTACAGTTGTGTACACTTACCATAAATGTAGATGTTCGAATGTATTCACTGTTGCAGTCATCTCACTTGGGTTATCCTGCCAGGAGTAGCCCTCAGTTGGCCCGAATACCAGAGGCTTAGTACTTCTGCGTCAGTTGGTGTTGCTTCAAGACTGACGTCAGGTCATCAGAGGTATAAAAACAGGCAGATGATGCCATTACATCAGTTTTTCTTGCCCCAGATGTCAGCAGCCCCCAAATAGGGAGCTACGTTATGGTGGAAAAACACCACCAGTAAAAAGTAAATACCAATAGCCCTGTAAGGAGTGAGGGAGAGAAAGAGAGATACAAGGGGACTGGAGGGTGGGAAACCAGGACTGCAACAGTGAATACACTTGAACATCTACATTTATGGTAAGTGTACACAACTGTACTATGTTCTTCATGTTTCACTGTTGCAGTCATCACACTTGGGTTGATTCCCAAAGCTGAAGAATGGGTGGAGGCAGTCAAGAAGAGATGGGGCTGGCTAGTATCCCCTGCAGGACTGCTGCTGCAAAGCCCGTCCTGGATTTGGAAACAATAGCCAGGTGGCAATGCTTGGTGAAGGTATGAACAGAACTCCAAGTAGCAGCTTCCAGAATGTCCCTGGTAGGGACTCCTCTGAGAAAGGCTGTAGAGGTTGAAGTTGCCCTAGTGGAATTTGTTCTGACCCCCTGAGAGGGTGGTTTCCCATGGTGTTTGTAACAGAAATGGATACAGTGTCCTATCCATTTGGAGATGGTTTACTTTGATTTGGCCTTGCCCTCTGCCCCTGGTGCAAAGTGGACTAGTAACTGGTCAGATTTTCTAAAGGGCTTAGTCCTATCAAGGCAGAATCTGAGCTGCCTGTGCACATCTAAGGAGTGCAGGATTCTTTCCCTCTTAATTTGAGGATTAGGGAAAAAGGTGGGAAAATGGATAGATTGGTTGAGAGCCACACTGGACACCACTTTAGGAATGAAAGCTGGGATGGTCCTGAGAGACCCTGTCAGCATGAAAAATAATGAAGGGTTCCACAGTCATAAGTGCTTGTAGCTCAGACACTCTTCTAGCTGAAGTGATGGCCAGAAGCAAGGTTGTTTTCCATTAGAGAAATTTTTTCTCTGCTGATGCTGCAGGCTCAAAGGGGGGTAAGCATGAGCTTTTCCAACACAAAGTTAAGGTCCCAAGCAGGGGTAGGGACTCTTCTTGGTGGCCTTAAGTTTTTAGCCCCTCTCAGGAACTGCTTGATGAGAGGGTGAGAGAAGAGAGGTGGCTCCATGCTGTAATGAGCAGAGATGGCAAGATCTTAATGGAAGAGAAGGACAGGCCTCTGTGGAATAGGTCTGCTGGGTGATCCAGGATAAGAGGTAAGGAGGGCTGTGCTGTATTCGCTCCTTTAGTGTGAATCCAGGAACAATACCCTTTCCACTTATCAGCATAGGATTTCCTTGTACTGGGTCAGCTGGCTTCACGTATGACATCCAGTACCTGCTTGCTTAGGCTGGCCACTGGAGGAGAATTCAAGGAATAAGCCAGGCTGCAAGGTTCAGGGTTTGCAGTTGAGGATGCAAGAAATGTTCCTCCTGCTGAGTCAGGAGAGTTGGGATCTGGGGTAGGTGCCACGGGGGCACTGGTGACAGACTGCGCAGTAGTGGGTACCAGTGTTGGCATGGCCAGTCTGGGGCAATCAGGACTGCTCTTGGTCTTTCCTCCCTTATCTTGAGTAATACTCTTGTAAGAAGAGGCAGAAAAGGAAATGCATAGATTGAGAGGTTTGCCCACTGGAAGGATAGGGCATCCACTTTCCAGGCCTTGCTGTGAGGTGCCCTGGTGCAGAATTTGCTGATCTGGTAGTTGTACAGAGAGGAAAATAGGTCCACCTCCGGGGTACTCCATTTCTGGGTCACAAGACTGAAGGTGTTGTGGTTTAATTGCCACTCATGTGGGTCTAGGAGATTACTGCTAAAGTTGTCTGCCAGAGCACTTGGTTGCCTGGCAGGAACTGGGATTGCAGGTGAATATGCATGGCTGAGGCCGTGTTCCACAGGGTCACGGCTAGCCTGCATAGTGAGCAAAACTGGGTTCTCCCCTGCTTGTTGATGTTACCACATCACTGTGATGTCAGTTTTGATTAGTAGGGGCCCAGTGAGAGTAGGGATCTGAAAGCTGTCAGAGCATGCTGAACAGCTAGCATCTCTTTTTGGTTGATGTGTAGATTAATTTTATTTGGGCTCCAGTTGCCCTGAATGCACCTGCCAGCCAGATTTGCACCCCAGGCATAGTCTAATGCATCTGTGGTTAGGGTCTGGGTGGTGTGGGGTTGTGTAAAGGGAAGCCCCTTGTTGTGGTTGCATGCTGCTGCCCACCAAAAGAACTCTTTCGTTAGACAAAGTATTATAGAAATGATAGTTTCCAGGTCCTGAGAATGTTGGCACCAAAGACTTTTTAAGTAACACTGAAGTTTCCTCGTATGCAGTCTGGCATATGGAATTAGTAGAATGCAGAAGGCCATGAACCCTAGACCCTGCAGGATTTTCCTTAAAGATAGCTGGGTTCTGGTGGCCATTTGAGTAAAGTAGCATGTCAGATAGGCTTGTTTTTCTGAAGTAAGAAATGCCATCTGGGTTGCTGTGTCCAAGCTTGCTCCCAGGAATACAATTTGTGACTGGGGACTAGCTTGGGCTTCTTTTCATTGACAGTGTACCCCAGGAAGGTTAGAAGGTGCTTTACAAATGTCAGGGGCTGCAACAGCTTTCCCTCACTGTCCGCCTGATTCAGGCAATCGTCCAAGTAGGGGTAAATTTGAATATTTCTCTGTCTGCAGTAGGCAATGGCTGGAGCCAGGCATTTTGTGAAAACTCTGGGAGCAGTGGATAAGCCAAAGGGAAGTGCAGAGAACTGATAATGCATAGATCCTGCCCTGAAATGTAGCTATGTCCTGCAGGAGTCCCTGACTGGGATGTGCAGATAGGTCTCCTTTAGGACTAGGGTTGTTAACCAGGCATCTTTGGACAGCATAGGGAGAAGCTGCTGTAGGGTGAGCATTTTGAATTTTGGTACCACCAGGAAGGTGTTTAGAATGAATAGATCTAAGATTGGGCACCATGTGCCCTCTTTTCTGGGTACCAGGAAAAGTCTGGAATACAAACCTTGGCCTATCTGTTCTGCATTAACAGGCTGAATTGCCCTTATGGAGAGCAGGACTGAACTTGGTTTTGTGCCTCTGCCCACTGGTTTGAAGGAAGGTCTGGGAACCCTTTTGGTGTTGTCAGCGTGTGGAAATAAAATTTGTACCCCTGGGATACTATGTTGAGGACCCATCAATCGTTGGTGATGGAGGCCCAGTTTTTTGCATGGTGGACACATTTTCCTCCTGGGGGCACAGGCTATTGAGCAGAGGTGAGTAGTGGAGTTGAGAAGTCATTGTGAATTCTTTCCGTAAGGGGGTGGCTTAGCACTCCCTGCTTTAGAAGTGGAGGTACTCCATTGCTTAGACTTCTGCATACCCTGAGACTGTAATTTGGGGGGGTCTGTTTCCCCTGGGTCTAGTTTGAGTTGGCCTTTAAGGGGCTGGAAAGAACCAATGTTTTGAGGGGCAATGCCTACTGAATCTTGGAGGCTGCATTTACAAAAAATATTTGACTGTCTGCATAGGCTTAGCCTTTTCTTCCATCTTTTTTAAAACCTCTTCTGCTTTGGTACCAAACAGATTGTCCTTGTTCAAATAATTTTGACTTGACATGGTCTGGCAAGGTCTGCTCCTTAAGCCAGGCATGCCTTCTAAGTACAGAACCTGTGACTGCTGCCCTGCAAGATGCTTCTAGGGCATCAAACCCACATTGCAGGGTATGCTTGCTGACTTGGCATGCAGAATGCATAAGCTCCTGTAATTCTTTATTTTCCGCACAGTCAGGAAAGGTAGATAACTTTTTCTTAATAAGTTCCATAGTATGTTGCTGGTATATCAGCATGTGGAAATGACAATTTAATGCTCTAATGGCGAGAGTTGCAGAGGTGTATACTTTTTTACCCCATCTGGCAAAAGCATGGGAATCCCTGTCCGAGGGGGGGGGGGATTCTTAGCTTTAGTTGCTTTTATTCCTTTAGGTCATTGGGAGATGACCTCTAGGTCAGCAGTAGGATTTTTGAAGAGAAATTTGTGAGAGTCAGGGACTCTGTAGTACCTATCCGGTTTCCTTGGACCAGGGGGTAAAGTATCAGGAGTTAGGCTGGATTCCATAAAGACATCGTCCACAACATCCAGAACAGGAGGGATAGCTAAGGGTCTGTGCTGTGGTAAATCTAAAAGTTCCCTGAGTCTCTTTTTGGACTGATGATAATCCAGGCATTCCCAATGGAAATGCTCTCGTAAAGTATGTAAGGTTTCACCAAAAGAAATGTTCTCTGGAGGGGAGGCAGAAGGAATGGATTCCTCTGCATCTGAATCCTCATAGGCAGATGAAGGCATGTCTTCATATTCAGAAATCTCAGGGTCATCGGACTCCTGGTCAGATAAAGCTGCTGAGGACAAGTCTCTTTTTCTTTTAGCAAGGGAAGGCTGGCTTCCCCTAATCAGCATGATCAGGTCTTCTGCCATTTTAAGCATCTGAGATTGTGGCAAGGAAGCGTTCATTTGAGTTTGGGTCATTGGTTTTTTAGGCGTAGCTCGTACTCTTGGTCTTAGAAACTTGGTAGTTTTAGAAAGAACTGAAGACGTGAAAGAAGTCATTAGTTTAAGTCGAATATTGGTAGTGCGAAGAACTTCCTCAGAAGCCAGTGCCTGCACAGTGGCTCCGGACCCATCCAAGGTAGAGACATCCGCAGGTTCCATAGTCAAAGAAGAGTCTTGCAGCATACTGGACTCCGAACGGGTCTCAATAGCGGCCTGTGAATCCATCAAAGGGGCTGCGAAAGTGCTTCACTGATTACTGGCGAACTGGCGACTAGCTTAACTGAAGCATCATCGGCAATTTTGGACCTGTGCAGTCTGTCTCTGTCTTTATCCTTATGTTTTTTCAGAAGATGGGTGGTCAGATGGCTTACCGAAACCATTTCTGAATATGGAGATCGAGAACGAAAGTATTTAGCTACAATAAGGGCCCAACGACGAATAGTTTGGGCGTTGAACGAGGCACAAAACCGACAGCGAGGTACCTCGTGGTCTGGGCCTAAACAGGTGACAGAGTAAGAATGGAAATCTCGGTGTGGTATTTGCTTTCCACAGGCAAGACAATTGTTAACTTTTTCTGACATCGGTTAGAGCAAGAAAAAATTATCCCCAACGGGGTACTTAGCTTTTGAAGACTTCAGGATGATTCAATATCGTAACGAAAACTCAGGTAGCAGCTGACCAGCACTCATGAGAACTGCTTCTGCTTCGGGCTCCTCAGCAAGAAAGTCTATGTAATGGCGTCGGCTGCCTGTTTTTATACCTCTGATGACCTGACGTCAGTCTTGAAGCGACAGCAACCGACGCAGAAATATCAAGCCTCTAGTATTCAGGCCGACTGAGGGCTACCCCTGGCAGGATAACCCAAGTGTGATGACTGCAACAGTGAAACATGAAGAACATCATGGGAGGAAACCAGAGCACCCAGAGAACACCCACACAAATGCAGGGAGGACATGCAGACTCGGCACAGAAGGCACCCCAGTTGAGAATCGAACTGGAAAACCTCTTGCTGTGAAGTGACAACGCTACTGCTGCATCACTGTGCCGTTCACATTACTTATTTATTTTTGCTGCTTGCTTATAGATCTTGGGACACAAATGGCTTCATTCCATCTGAAGATGTTTTATCATTTTCATAGTCTATAACACATGCAGACTGTAACTATTGTTCTCTCTCACTATACTCACAATGTTTCAATATTTGGGCTTTTGCACTTCCTTTGTCCTATGGCATGGTTTTCAGTGTCTACTGGACAACACCACTTACCTTATTTATTTATTCATTTATTTATTTAACATTTGTTTATGGGAAAGTCCGACTGGGGCAGAGCCCATTTTCAGCAAAGGCCCGGGGAGAAAAGCTCCATATGCATGTCTTAGGAATGTGGGAGGAAACCGGATCACCTGGCGGAAACCCACCCGAATGCAGGGAGGACATGCAGACTCCACAGAGAAGGCACCCCAGCCAAGAATCAAACCAGAGAACCTCGTGCTGTGAGGCGACAACACTAACTGCTGCACCACTGCACCGCCCAGTAGTAGTAAATGAATGAATGAATAAATAATGAATGCTAATCATGGCTAAAGCTATAGTTTTAGATGCTTTAAATGCAATTTTGAGATAATGTCATTTTATGAAGTGTTTCGCAGACACTTTATTTTTTCTGTAACATTAGTGTTAATCATCTGGGATTATGGTGAAATTTAAGTGCATGAGGAAAGCCTTCAGAAGACAGGATTTTAACAGCATGAGGGAAGCCTTCAGAAGAGAGGATATGGGAAATTTTGCAAAAGAAACTACAGAATCCTTCTTTAAGCAATGCTTTCTTACACAGACGTCATATTTTCAGCTCTGCCATACAACTTTTGATTTTCTGGTTATTCACTAGGGTTTACAGGGAGTCAATAACACCAAACATTACAGTTTGAAACTCTTTATAGTTCAGAAGAATCATGAACCTGCAAGCCACAGTAGCATAACAAAATTCGTATTAAGCTGTTACTTTAAGTGCATACAGGAGCATGCTGAAGTCACATAACAGCTAATTAATGCATGTCTAGCACTCCTGGGAATAATATCCTTTCTCACACCTGTAACTGATGGGTGCTCAACTCCCACGATTGCTTTTTAGGCAGGTTATTTAAAGCCCTACTGCCATCTCATTCACAAGTGTGAAAAACCCTAATTAAGCACTGCCTGTCTAACATTCAATTTCTGTATTGTAATGAATGTGATGTTAATCTGCATTAATATATGACATGTTAAATTATGAATCCCAGTGAGTTTATATATATATATTTTATAGCTTACTGTACTTGGTGTCATAATGCTCTCTTTTTGACACTACAGTCTGTGCCTTGAGAGCAACTTTGGTCTTATAATCACAACATTATGGCCTCAGGAAGGGAAAAGTCTGAATATGTAAAGGAATTTATTTGGGACATGCGTGTTTCTAATGCAAGACAACTAAGCTAAATATAACAGAGAAACTAGATTCAGTCCTTAACACAAGATTCTTTTATACAACTTTTAAATAGTTTAATAAATGTAAAAAACAACTGTTTCAGTTTAGTAACTTCAAACTGCTGGCTGAGCTGTATACAAAAGAAAGCCATCTGTGCAGGCAGTCTATCTACATTATATTTTCTACATAGGATCATAGGAGGTTACTAGACTAATGGCCTTGGGGCCCTTTACATGTTGGCCTTATCAGTGAGGGATACAGGTGGAACTCCTGGGACAAATTTGTGGTTGCCCATCCACTCGTCAAGGCTGCGCTTGAAGAGGGTCAGTGAGGTGTTCTTTTTGACATGTATGGGAAGTCTATTCCAGAGACGGGGCAGCCTCTGGAAGACAAACCTGTCTCTCCAGCAGATTTGTTGATGTCGCATATTACATTCAGGCCTTTCAGGCAGGTAATGCGTGAGGAGTTAGACTTATCGATATGGAGCATCTCTAGTAGGGCAGGGTCCGAGACTGCCTAGTAGATGAGGCACAGATCACCCCTGAGCAGTCTTTACGATACTGAAAAGAGTGATAGTGATTTGAGCCTGTCCGCATAGGACAGGTGTTGGAGGCCATGGATTTTCTTTGTGAGGTATTTCAGTGGCCTCTCCAGTTGGTGCAGATGTTTGGAGAGGTACATACCAAATGGGGCGTTATACTTAACTATTGGTCTACTGAAGGAAGAGTTTAGAGAGGTAATAACCTACTTTTTTCTAGATGCAATCCATTTACTTATGAGATAAACCAAGTAAAATGCTTTTCTGACCACTGCCGCTACATGATGGTCGAATGTGTGGTTGTTATCAACCTGAGTGCCCAGGTCTTTCACCACAGGTTGTGTGCTTAGGTGGTTGTCATTGATGTGGTAATCAGTAGGGGTTATGTGTGTTTTTGCAGAATGATATGATGATGCATTTTTTTGCATTTAGCTTGAGGCCATGACTTTGGCACTAGTCATTAGTTGCTATGAGGGGTCTACTTTATTAACTTGAATGTTCAAAAGTTCGATTGCATAAAGATCAACACATATGCATCAAACTCTTAAATGTTCGAAAGTTAATAAAGAAAGCCCCCCTGCACCCCCCACACCCTCTGCTACGTAAATATACCAACTCCGAGATTGCACTACATTGAAGTACATGGAAATCTCCACCTACAGAGATTTCCGTTTACAGTTTTTGACAGCTTGCACTTTCGATACCTATGGTTCGATCCATATGTATTTGCGGTTTTACGCTTTCACGTAAATAAAGTAGACCCACTATGAGACCCTCTTGCAGTATGTTAACATCATTAGGGGAGTCAATGACAGCACCCAACTTATAGTTGTCCACAAACCTGGTCAGCCACAGGCCTTTTGTCTTTGCCTGGACCTCTTAGAAGTAGATGCCAAACAATAGGGGTCCCTGGACAGATCCCTGGGGAACTCCACTAGTGACAGGTCTGCTATCAGAGGTGGAGACACCTATTTTACCTTTGAGGGTCCTGTGGGTGAGCCAGTTGGCCACCCACCTGATGAGATAGGAATTTAGGCCAAGTTCTGTTAGCTTTTCGATGATGCCTGAGTGGGGGATTGTGTCAAAGGCCTTGGCCAAGTCAAGGTAAGCTGTATGCACTGACGTTCCCTTATCCAGGGCCTTGATGACAGTCTTAAAGAAGTCAACCAAGTTCAACAGGCAAGACCTGCCCTTGATAAATCCGAGCTGGGTGGGGTCAAGTGCTTGGAGATTGCCTATTAATATGCTCTACGGCTTTACAGATCACACTTGTCAAGCTAATGGGGGCAACAGTTTTCAGGGTCAGTAGTGGCACCACCTTTGTGCAAGGGGATGACAATGGCAGTTCTCCACTCTGCTGAATGACACCTGTACTTATTCTGTGGCTGAATAGGGTGCTCAATGACAAAGCTAGTTCTTGCTGGAGATGTTGCAGAATACTATCAGGTCCCATGGCATTGGTGGTCTTTGCCTTGGATAAGGCCTTTAGCACTTGATCTATGGAGATGCGAGTTGCAGGACAAGTATCGGGGATGTTGAAAGGGCCTTTGGGGGAGGATAGTAGGCTGAAGTTTGCACTAAACCTATCTGTTAGCAGGTTGGCTAAGTCTACAGGATTGGTGTACGGGATACTGTTAAGTAATAATTCGGAACAAACCTGAGCTTTGCCATGGAGGCTCCTGAAGTAACTGAAGAAGACTTTGTGGTTTCCCTTTGTTTCAGAGGCTAGTTTCAATTCATAATTGTCTTTGGAGGCTTTCACTAGTGATCTAATTTACTTCTAGAGGCTAAGGAGGGAGTTTTTCCAACTTGGAATATGTTCCTTTTTACCTTTGGACAACAGTTTCTTCCTTTTGTTGTAATACCTGTTGATAGAGGATGTCCACCACACAGGTTTGTGTTTCCTTAAGGAGCAGGTTTTAGTTCTACTGGGTATGGCTGAGTTCATGCAGTTGTACAAGTGCTTGTATACTGCATTGGTGTACTGTTCAGCATAGTTGTCTGCATCCTCTGAAGGGGGGAGGTGGTGTGAAGCTACAGATACCTCCCTTAGGAGGTTGTAGTCAGCTTTTGAGAAGTTTTTTAGCTTGAATACGGTTGGGGTGGGGTAGAAGCTTCGAACAAGACACTCTGATGATCTGATATCACCAGGGAAGAACATACTATGGGAGTGGTGCAGCAGTCGCCCATGTTGGTGAGAACCAAGTCCAGAATGTTATCTCCCCTTGTGGGGTATGAGATGAGCTGGTCTAGTGTGTTAGAATTAATGAAGTCAAGGAATTGTTGAGTGAGTGCATTAGTGCAGGAATAGTTCACCCAGTCTACGGTAGAGAAGTTGAAGTCATCAAGGATCAGGGTGTTAGGTGGTACCTTAATAGAGTCAAGTAGATCCAGGTAAGAGGAGTGGGTGTCCCAAGTCATGCGGGGGGGGGGGTCTACAGCTGGCTATAACTTAGATGGGTGTCTTGCCAACTGTCAGGTGCACCTGGAGTAGTTCCAGTGCATCATGCTGGCAAACTAGTCTGGAGGTGTGCCTGTCCTTAATGAAGATAGAGACTCCACAAACCTTAGTCTTCCCGACCTCATTTTGGGGTCGGAATGTGTGGAATGAGGTATAGCCTGGTAAGGCAGGGGTGCTCTCTGCAGCTCTGAACCAAGTTTCTATGACATCGGCATCGTTCCATGCAAGGATAGCCTTCAGTGAGTGCATTGTCAGGTTAAGGCTCCTAGTGTTAAGCAGCATGACCTTCAGTTTGCTTTTTGACAGATCTTTTATGTTGGAAGATTTGTCTTTGGGACATTGCCTAAAAAAGGTGCAATGGGGGTGGCGAGAGCCTTGGCCAGGATCTGGAAACCCAGTGGTGACAGGTGGAGGCCATCTCTTGCAAAGCATCAAGGCCTGTTGACCATGTCATTCCAGGCAGACAGATATTGGATCCCCTTGGAATGACACCAGAAACTAAACCAATTGTTGAAGTCAATTACTTTTTGTTGGTATTGTGGTATCATTCTTTGTGAAGGCAGGATGCTGCTTAGGGGTAGGGTCATACCTGCCTGGGACACATACTCTGAGAGCTCAATCATGTCTCTCTTCATGTAGTCCAGGGATGTATGTCTCAAGTCATTCACACCAACATGGACAATGACAGAGTCATGCTTGTACCTGTTGTAGAGAGACTTAAGTGCATGTATGATATAGTGGATTCTGGCACTAGACAGACAACTGACCATGCCCTTCTCTTTGTCAAGCCTTGTGAGGGGGACATCAGTGTGTCTCACTACTGAGTCACCAGTGTCTAGTATGTTTGGTTTATTGTTATGTATAGGTTGGACTCACTTGTGCTGTGATGATTTATTGTTTTGCCTTATGGACTATGTTTGTGAGACACTGGTGTGTTGTCTACTGTATGTGGTGTGTTTGGTGTTGTGTGTGGAATATTTTAGTGTGTTTTGAAGGTCTCTGCTGTTTAGGTAAGTTTTTATTGAGGACCTCTGCATAGGCGCGCATGTGTTGTGCTTGGTTATGAAATGTGTGTGGTGTGGTGTTTGTGCTGGCAATCTCCTCTTTGTCAGGAGTACTGACTATGGTTCATAAGTTGGTACTAGGCTATTGGCCCTAGGGCCTATACAAACCTAGCCATAATCCTCTGGATATTTCTTTCCACAATATTTACTTCCCTGGACCCTGTCTAGCAGGGTGACTGACATGTTCCCCGGGGTTAATTTACTATCTCCCATCCAATCGTCAAGGTCCCTTTTGAAGAGGGCCAAGGAGGTGCTCTGCTTGACATGTATGGGCAGTCTATTTCAGAGTATGGGGAGTCTCTGGGCACAAGAGAGCATGGACTCCAGGTTACTGATGTATATGCATTTCTCACAAGTAGAAGAATTATGTGCTAGGATAAGAGGGCTGTCAGTAAACATAAGGCAGTTGCTACACTGTCTCAGTATGCCCATGTTGACCAGGCTGGCAGGAGAAACTGATGGGAATTGTCCAGACATAGTGTTCTGAATGCTTGGGCAGACTTATGGAGAGACGGTTTTGATAAGGGTTTGTCCACAAGAACCTTATTAAATGTAAGTAACTGACCTGAAGCGCAAGTGCCAAAACTAAGATGCTAGAATAACAGAGAAGTTTAACCAGGCTACTATCAAGAAGTAATAAATACAGCAGAATAAAAGCGCTTGGACACTTATGAGCACACAGCAAAAATAAGATAGTAAAGTAGGAAGAACACAATTACAAATGTCATCATGGCACCTTAGAAATTAATGTGAACTACAAATTCTTCACAGGTAAATGATACATTTTTGTGTTTTACTATCTCTCTTTTGTGTTTTACTATCTTTCTGCATAATATATTTATTTTGTACACACACTCAACTGATTGGACTTGCACAAAACATGAACACATAAACTGATGTTACACTTTACAGACACACCACACACAGCTATAACATATACATGCAAGTAATCTTAATATCATCCATACAAACCACAACACTGTTTCCCTAACAACCATATCATGCTGTCACTCTTTCACACAAAAATAGGGAGATTGACATAATGGTTAACATATTTGCCTTACAGACGGAAGATGCATGGTTTGATCCTCACGTGTTAATTATCCAAGCTTAAAATGGCTCAAAAGGGTTGTTAGCCTAGTACTAATCTATGAACCTATGAACAAAAGCACACACACATACACAAAATCATCATCTTCAGCAGGAAGGTGAGTCCATCCTGCACCACCAAACACCCTTCACATCATCCTTGCTTTAATATACAAATTCCTTAGTTGTGCAAAAATGCCATGTACGGTGTATGTAAGTACAATGCTATATACTTGTTACTTCACTGGAAAGTGCAACCGCTTAAACAGTTCATATTTGTAATACAAAATGGGAAGTTTATTCCATAGATGAGGTAGCCTTTGGGATACAAATCCATCTCTCCAAAAAGTTCTGTTTGAGTCACAAATAAGGTTCATTTCCATGGAACATATAACACTTGTATAATTTGTATTGTTAATATGCAACATTTTCATCAGTTCATATTCTCACCATGTAGGCTTAATCAGTGAAGTACTTCATCAGCTGTATATACAACCACCTGGGACACACGACTAAGCACCCTCGCTACACACAATTCAGACACATGAAGGTAACTCATATGCACTATATGTACATATAATTACCTATCCAAATATCAAACATTCAAATGTTTGAATAAAAAAGTCTATCTAGTTTCAAAGACATGCGTCTGGAGTGTTTCTCCCCAGGGCTCCGCTGAAAATTGGCTCTGTTCCAAGTCAGACTTTACTGGTAAACAAATGTTAAATAAATAAATAAAATAAATCTAAAATAATTGAACCATAAAATAATGAAAAAATAAAATAAAAATAAATATTTATACAAGGGCAAGGCCCCTGCACCCCCGTGTGTGTGTGTGTGTGTGTGTGTGTGTGTGTGTGTGCGCGCGCACATACATATGCCAACTTTGAAATCATACATCAGTGGAGCAAGGGTACATTCCTAGTCCCTGTTGTACCTTGATCTTGCACAGCATACAAAGGCCATCAATAAGAGAATTTAGAAATGTTCTTTTCTCCAGAGAAATGATGAGCCTATATGCTCAAAGGAAAATATGGCAAGATGGATACAAACCTACAAGCATCCGACTAGTAAACAAGGATGCACTTAGACCTTGCAGTACTACGAACCCACCTGAACTGTACTTTATTTCCTCATTTTGCTGCATAAAGGCAGAAAAAATCCTGCAGAGCTTAAGGCTTTGGCACACATCCTGTTTTAAGATTTTTAAGCACAAACTCCCAGTAAATAATGCTAAGTATGTATCTTTTCTTTAGGAAAACATTTTGTAAATATAAAGCAATACATGTTATCTATGGCACAGATGTTCTAGTTATAACTATTTAACCATTCCTCATTTTGCTACAATGTTTTGTGTTTTGATAGCCACTGTTGCAACAAGTGCAAGACAGTCTTTGTAACAACAGTGTTGAAATGTGGCTAAGCTCTATTTAAATGTTTACATGGCAACACTGAAAAGCTCTAAGTAATCAGAGTTTTATTTAAGGATACATTCAGCTATTTTCTTCCTAGCAGAGTACTTGTAAATATTTAGATGCATAGTATGTATTCTAAATCCAGTGCTTCACATGAGCAGATAAATATATATTGCATGTAATATCAGAGGGCCACTTTCTTCCTTTAAAAGGGAAAAGGTAGTTGCACATTCCTCACACTGTTGGAGGAAACTTAATAATCTCAGGAAGCAGACCGCTGCTTCAGCTTCTGGGCCAGCAAGTACATTTTAATTGCAGGAACTGTTAAAAGAAAGGAGGCAGAAACTATTCTGCAGAAGTATTAACTTCCATAGAGGAAAACATTACGTGGACATGGGAAATAGAGGCCAAATATAATAATATTGGGATCAAAAATGGCAATAAAAGACAGTTTGTAAAGTATTCCAAACAGCAAATGGACAGGTGTTGCTCTATGTTGCTATTTATTAAGGTCCAAAAGGAGCAAACTGTAATAGCTGAGTAATTAGTTACTACAGACACCCTGAACTACTCACTATAGAAATGTGAACATATTGTGCAATCCATACAAGCACAACTGCCTATAAAAATTAAAAATTACTGTCCACAGAAAATATCTAAAAACTGAAAAAAATCAAGTAGCATAAATTTCAGGGATACCCCCTCCACACAGACACAAATATATACCATTATGTAACAAACATACAGATCATACTGGTTTGAAGAACATCAGTTTGAGAACTTGTAATAAACTTTTTATTTCAAATTTTGTTTTAACAAAACTAATATTAAAAATAATGCAAGCAAATAAGGAGGAATATTCATTAGACCACTGAAATGTAGACTTCATCCTATTACGATCTACTTCGGCCTGAGCAGTATATCAATGACTACTGTAAAGGCTGCATCAGATATAAACAAAAGGATATATCTCCCTCCTACAGCCCAAAATCTTCAAGTTAAAACTGCAAGAAAAAAAAAAAAAACACAGCCAAGCTAGAGCTTTTGCTATTTGATACCTTAAACATGCTGTAATAGAGGTCCATAGGATATATGCATACGAACCCTTAAGAACATCAAATACTTCAGCTACATGGCTTCTGAATGTCCAAGAATTTTTTATTTATTTTTTTTTTTTACTTTTTAAGTCTTTACGGTTACATTAAGGAGCATAAAGCCAAACCCCACTATCTGGCAGGATTTTCCTTGCAGTTTTTATATTATTGCATGTAATATCAGAGGGCCACTTTCTTTGTCTATGTGACCTTTTTATCCTTTAGTTTGACAATCTCCAAGTTACGTATCTAAGCACTAATGCTGAAATGGGCATGTGCTGTGTCAATTCTGATGCATGGCATCACAACCACTTTTTCTTTACTTACTACATTTTGAAAGTCATGTAGGCAGGCTAGGCTGAAGACCCTTTTTGTCGATGACAAGGCCACGAGGCGACAAGAGTAAACAGACATTATAGTAGAATGGTGAAACGCCATATAATGAGTACATACCATCTGTAAAATTAGGAAAAATATAAATATACAATGAGTACAACACTTTGAAACAAGAGACCAATAGCCAAGTTTGTCCAGCTTCACTAGTCATTCCATCTAATGAACATCCATTGAGAGTTTACGACACTTATGAAATGGAGATAGGCCCTTGTGACTGAAATTACCTCTAGCTGTTCATTAAACAGTTATAAAGCACAATAGCAGCTGATCATAATACTGAAAATGATCAACTGTTTCCTGATGAGTTACTGAAATAACACACAAATTCTGCAGCAGAATCACTACAATCTGCAAAAAAACATAAAAAAAGGGTAGGAAACAATTCCTTCCTGGTACTAGATCATGCATATAAAAATGTAAGAATGTAATATCTTGAGTTCCTTGCAGGTATTCCATAGAGAAATGAAATCACAAACTGATCGGTATGAACTGCCAAAAAAGATACTAACAAGAAAATTTCCACACCAACTGAAAAAATCCCTGAAATGGATAAAAGGAGGGTACATAGTACAAATTCCCCTTTATAATACCTACCGTTCTGGTTTATTCATATTGTACTACTACTATATTTTGAGAATATCAGAACAGTTACAATCAGTGATACAACTCTGTTATGGGCAATAGGAGTCCTGCAGGAAATAAGAAACAGAGACCTGCAGTCAGTGGGATAAATACCCTTTAGTAAAGTACTCCCTTAAGACAGGCTTCCTCACCACCATCATACAGCAATCATCCTGACAAAGAAAATGTGATTCCTGGCAGCCATATCTTGGCTGTAGTAAATGTGAAAAATATTTGCTGATGGTCATTGAATTAAATCACAAACATAATCCATAGTCCTCTATCCTGAAGCAAACAGCTGAAATGAAGACTGCCCTTATATACTGAGATTTTTAATCCATTCAAGGGCCATCCATATTTTCAGTGGAAAAACATATTGAAAAGTGCTAACCACTTTGACAAGCATTGCTTAGTGGCAACCATCAGTTAGCAATGCCAATTGCCTGTACACATTTAATTATTAGAGCAATACCTTCATGTATTTATTTAATTTTTAACTAGGTCATTCCCAATGTATCAAATCTGCAGCTTTTCAAAATCATTTTAAAGGCAATTAGCTATGTTTTCAATGCTCTCGATATGCTTATCATTCAAAAGATTAGGAGGTCTTAGCTGTCAAAGGTAACACTAAAATAGATCACTTCTGTCAACCCAAAAACATTTCATTTGTAGTTGCTGAAATTCTTGATGTTTCTGTGCCTATTTCCAAATTAATTAAGCAAATTATTAAACAATTGTTTTATAGTTTTCTGAATATTCATTTATTCCTACCAAATGAGAATGTGCTTGGGCTATTTTTTTTTTCTCACTGTTTATCAATAAATACATTTTCACATGCATATACGTGTATGTATAAGAAAACATATGTCACAAAGTCACAATATAAGAAAATTTACATTCTGCACCAAGCTGCTGTGAGGCATTGTCAGTTAAAGTCATGGAAATTAACACAAACATTAAAACTACTGCAGTTAGAAACCACTGAGGTGGTGGTGCTGCGGTAGCGTTGCCTCACAGTAAGATGTTGTCCTGTTCGATTCTCAGCTAGAGCGTCTTCTGTGTGGAGACATGCGTGAATGGGCATACCTTCGTTGAAGGTTGTGCGTCAGGGCCGGCAACTCGGCACGTAAAAATCTACTGCCAATCATTAGCGGACCGGAGTTCCGCTGTGGCGACCCCTAACCGGGAAAAGCTGAAAGATACAACAACTGCAGTTAGAAACCAATGTGGGATACAGTCTATTTTTTTAAAGTACTGTCATGAGCTATATTGGTAAACATTTTACATTTCAGAAAAGATCCATAAAACCAACTCATTAGTCATATACTTTCTTTGTCTTTCGGCTTTTCCGGGTTAGAGTTCGCCACAGCGGAACTCTGGTCCACTAAAGATTGGCAGTAGATTTTCACGTACGCCAAGGTGCCAGCTTGACGTCCACCCTTCAACGAAGGCATGCCCATTTACGCATGTCTTTTGAATGCCCACCCAACCATGGGGAGGACATGCAGACTCCACACAGAAGGCACTCCCCACACTCCAGCCTAGAATCAAACGGGAGAACCTCTTGCTGTGAGGCAACAATGCTACTGCTGCACCACCGCGGATATAACTCATTAGTCATATACAATCCTCCTTAAATGTCATTTGATCAATTAAACCATATCCTTGTACATGTCTCTTTATATCTTCAACCATAATTACTTTGATAGCTTTAATAAACAAAACTACACCTTAAAATCTGGAGATCTTGGGATTTCAAAAGGTTTCAAGAACAGTCAATCCTTGAGAGTTTAACTACCTATTTCTGTTTAACATGACTTCTCCATAGGGCAACAGTATCTAAACCTTCTTCTCACAATGTATTTTTTTTTTGATGGAGTGAACAAAACTGTAATGTTTGAGGTGAGAGTATTATATCCATTATACACTGCAGTCATCTACTCTTCTTCTAGATCTCGTCAAATTAAAATGTACCTAAGTCGAAAGAAACTTCATCTGACTGTATACCAGATCCCAGATCAAACTGATCATCATGTAATCTGCTGAAAGAATCTATCACCTATCCATGAACTATATTACAAATGTATTGTTTATCTCAAATGTTTTTAAAAATTCCAGTACAATTTCATCTTCTTTGTAAACATAACAGATAGGTGTAGTACACATTAATGTTAAATAAAAAGTTATGATCTGCCATTCTTTGAAAATATTTCTTAGAGAGCCACAAGTAATGACCTGCTATGATATGTTAACTGAAAACAATGACCTTTGATGCTACCATAATGTTCTGAGGCCTGACCCTTTCAGTCTTGACTGGCATACCTGCAAGAGCTTTCTTAAGTGTAAGAATATCCACCGTAGTACAGATTAATGCGATGGTAGGATGGGGCATATAATGGTGGGTACCATAGTCAAGTAGAAGAAAAGGCAGTAGATGATTTGGATATGGGACCCTTGAAAATATGAAATGTGAGTCCATCAAGAAATAATTAATGTGATGTGCAAACATGATCATCCAAGTCTACCAAGCATGAAAGAAAGAGATGGTACAAAGGTAGGAGGAGGATGGTGCTGAAGGCCAAAGTTAGTTGAAGTGTTCATTATTTTGAATTGCAAGTAGATATTTCAATTAAGAAGGTTATTTACTTGTCTAATTAGTTTTATGCTACATCAGATCATTCAGTGGTGCACAGGTTGTAGATCCAATTTTATTACTCATAGATGTTTTTGATCCTCTTAGTATGAAGATGTTGCACTTTTATTTTACTGGAAAGGTTACATCAATCAGGCAATCATTCCTCCATGCATTATACTTTGTGTTTTCCCATGCCCTTAACTTTTGTTATGGTGACGTTTTGATGTGCTGATTACAATGAAGCCTTGAATGTAATTTTCTCATTGTATAATACCTACAGCAAGCTGGATCATTAAATCTTGCCACAACTTATGAGCAACAGTTACTTTTCTAAAGTGTTCATTCTTCATTGAGAATTTTTTTGTATCTTTTAATTAAGAATCTTTAATAACCCTTAATTTAAATAGCCTTCTATAAACTCAGAATTGCTGGAGAGTTACAGCTCAGTTTCTAACCTTCTGTTTATGCATGCCTTTTTGATCTACGACTGTCAAGTTTTAGAACCAAAAAAAACCACAGAGACAGCCCCTACTGGGTCTGTAAGTGATTATCTCTATTCTACTCTAATTCTCCTTGATGTGTTGGGGGCAAATGATTCTGTGGATCATTGCATCCTAATTAAGTACCTGAGATTACACTGTGGTATTTCTGGCATGGTCTCTGAAGACTGTGTTTCTTATCGTTTGGGTCACTGTGGGTATACTTCCAAAACACACCCTCTGGACTGTGGAATGCCACAAGGAACAGTACTGACATCACTGATGTCCACGGTGTATATACCACTGACAGAGGTATTATTAGCAAATGGAATTCATTATTACTTGTACAGTGATGACATTTCCCTTTACCACCCCCTCACTAGAGAGTTTATTCCTGAGTTCATCAGCCTTAAAGACTATCTGAAATATGTCCTTAGCTGGATGACAGAAAGTCAGATGAAGCTCAACTCAGCAAAGACTGAGATGATGCGGGTGCATCTCCAGCAAACATCCTTCTTACTGTTCTCCTCTTCTTTGATATACCCCCCAGGAAAGAATGATTTATGGGAGTGTGATCTTTGACGATAAACTAACACTTACGGACCAGTTGCCTGTTGTCATCAAGGCATCTAACTTTCACCTTTAGAATATCATTAGTATCCATCTTGGCATTCTATTACTGGACCTTGCAATGGTGATCCATGCAGTGACATCTCACTTAGACCACTGCAACATGCTTTAAGTTGGGCTTTCTGTAGTGGGTGCGTTACTGTATAATGTGACTGTTGTCTGGGACATCTCACATATATTATGTCATGCCTTTCTTAAAGGTTTGTGCCAGCTGCTGCTTGCTGTGAGGTCTGTCTTTAAGATTTTTGTTCTTATGTTCTGAGCCTTGCATGACCAGTTAATGCTTCTTTACAAGAGCTGCTAATTCCTTACAGGTCATTATGTGGGGGCTTGCTGACTGTTCCAATGATTCATTTGGAAACATCTGGGCAGGCCATATTCTCTCTACTTTGCCTCAGTTCTCTGGAGTCAGCTACCTTCCTGATTTGGGTATGTAGCTCTTAAAGCCTCCTTCAGGAGGTCTCTAACACGTCTTTGCTTCAGAGGGGACTTTTTGCATCTGCTCAAAAGGTCTGGTACAGCTTTTACATTTTCAAATTTATTTTAGTATGGTTTAATCTTTTACCATTACTTATGCTCTAATTCACTGCACATTAAGTCTAGCATTTTTTAACGTGTAAACTGTTTAGGCCTGCCTCAGAATGACAAGGTTCACCACAGAGGCCTCAGTGGTCTTCTTCAAAGGGATACAACTGGCTGCAGTGAGCAGTAGAAGATGAGGAAAACAGAATGGAGGTATATCCCTCCAATAACACCTTTGGAAATGTATCACGCTGTCCTGACATACCTTGGCACCTCTATGGGGGCACAAAATTAGAGACAAAAAAATGTTGGAATCCTCCAGAATGGAAATACACAAAAGGATGTCAGTAGATTTCACAAAACAATAAAGACAGATCTGGAAGACAGACAGGAAGGTAATGTATCATTTGGTATCACTAAAAGGAGGGACCAGGACAAAATCATCAATATTGCAATACTAGAAAGCTCAGTATAATTACTCAAAGAGAGAGAGAGAGATTAACACGGTGGTAAAGTAAACACAACAATGAAGGGGGAATATGTGGTACTAGCTAGGGGTCTTAGATGAGCATCACAGAGCATAATGCTATGCGACACTGCATACTCATCGCATGAGTGAGGATAATGCTATGCGACACTGCCTAGTCATCGCATGGGCAAGGGTAATGCTATGCGACACTGCATAGTCATCACATGGGCAAGGGTAATGCTATGCGATGGGCGAGGGTAATGCTATGCAACACTGCACAGTCATCGCATGGACGGGGGTAATGCTATGCAACACTACCTAGTCATCACATGGGCGAGGATAATGCCATGCGACACTGCCTAGTCATTGCATGGGCAAGGATAATGCTATGTGACACTGCCTAGTCATCGCATGGGTGAGAATAATGCTATGCGACACTGTCTAGTCATCACATGGGCAAGTATAATGTTATGTGACACTGCCTAGTCAATGCATGGGCGAGGATAATGCTATGCGACACTGCCTAGTCATCGCATGGGTGAGGATAATGCTATGCGACACTGCCTAGTCATCGTATGAGTGAGGATAATGCTATGTGAAACTGCCTAGTCATTGTATGAGTGAGGATAATGCTATGCGACACTGCCTAGTCATCGCATGGGCAAGGATATGGTGGTTTATGTCACAGGGTTCAACAAACAGCAGAAAAGCATGCATGGAGTACATGGTATTGGCTTTAATGGTTCCAGGATAGCCACTAAGAAGGATTCATGCAAGCACTCATATATCTGACACTGCCTATTCATCGCATGGACGAGGATAATGTTATGCGACTTTCTTTTTCACAGAAAAGTTAGAGGATGACCAGAACATCCTTCTTGAAGAGGCAGGACATCAAATACAGTGAAAGAATTGTAGAATGTATAAGGCCAGTATGAGGCAGGGTTGCTGATGGGCTGGGGTAAATTATGCCTTTGATTAATTTGGTTTGAGGGGAGTAGATGAGACAAACAGTCAAATATCTGCCATTAAAACATGTTTCTAAGCAGCTTTGAATTTGCAACAATAATGCATGCAATTCAAGGTGAGGCTGAAGAATCTGATAAAACTTAGAAGATGCAGCAGCCAATGTCTGCAATCCACCACAGAATATGTGTGTGTGTGTGTGTGTGTGTAGGGGGGTCGTACTGCTGAACCAAGAGAATTAGCAAATAAAGCAGGTGCTGGTGGCCTTTATAAATGATTTCTGGGGAAATAAATACTTTACCGTCTTTAAATATATGACTTATGCCTTTGAACTGGAAAACTGAGTGCCCATTTGGGAAATCATTAGTCAAACACAGAAAAAGGTAAGATAGCAACTACTGAACAGCTGGCTTAAGTAATGACCGCAATTACTGTGGTACCGAGTCAGAAAGGTGGTGTGTGTCACATGATGTAAATTTTACAAAACTAATTTTGTATATTCCTGCAAACAGCACAAATTACAACAAAAAAAGTCTGCCATTCTAACTGTTTTACATCTAGAAAGGGAGACCAGGTATACTAAATAAACAAAAAAACAAAATGCATTGTTAAACAGAAGTGCAGTCTGCATTAAAATTTTACAAGCAAGACACCCTGGGCCATTATGGAGGTACTATAACAATCCGACTTCAGTAACAGATATGTTAACTTAGCTATGCATATTTGTGAAGAAAGTTGGGTGGGTGAAATAATTTTGAATGGATCTAAGAAATCAACAGGCTTAGATGTTTAAGCTAAGCTGCGTCATTAGAACATATACAACGAATAAAGACAAGCGATAGACTGAAAGCCACACAGGGTGAGGTCTCCTGCTTTTTGTCTCTGCAGACCTTATAAGAAGGGAAGTCCTATCAGTAGCTCAGGTGTATGTTAACAATCCCAAAAAAGCTACAGAGGAATTTTCCTGGTGCTCTCGCCAAACTTCCTTATTTGAATACTACCTTGGGACTCCCATGAAACCTAGTGGAACTAATCTGTTCAACAAAGCATGCAATAACCAAAAAAAAACAACAAAATACAGCATAACCTCTCAAGAATCCCTGCATTGACTAATAAGACTGATGTACCTATGAGGTTCCCAGCCTGGACCCAGAGATGATAAATGGGATTTACCTACACAGCAGACATTCCCTTCCTATCTCTATGGAATATAGATGAACAGACAAACCCCCTGTGTCTCTGATTGGCCTTCTATGCTTTCCTCATATGCTGATTCTTCCTCTGCCATTTTGTGAGTCAGTAATATTCCACATCCAGTAAAAATGACCAACTTTTCAACAATGTGCAGATCTCATTTTTGTGCGAAACAACTCATTCAAATTAACAAATAATAAGGCACCTCTTCATAGCATAAACAATATTGAGACCATATTAATTACCAGTTTGAGTCATAAAATTACTTTGGAAATTTGTATTTTGATTATTTTCTTGGTAATCAGAAACATTAGTTTCGAAACATGTATTTTTTTTCCTGAATTTTTTTCTCCTGCTTTCCACTGATTATCAACCCCACTTCCCTTTCACCAGCTCTCTAGGAGGGATTCGCCAACAGCGGTAACTTGAAATGCATATAAGATGCCCGCTTTTATACAGACATCTAGCCTAGTTAATGCAAGTGTAACATGCATACTTGTACACAGGCATCTCTCCTACCTGAAGTACATATGCACTGCTTTCTGGGTACCCATTATTGCATGTTCATATTGAATTGCTGCAGCATGCATTGTCCAGTGGATAAAAGTAGATTGATATTTCGTTTTGATACCTTTCATATACAATTCTCATTAGTTATGGAATTTAAATTCACAGCATTTTGCATACCTCATGTAAAAGTGCTCAATTAGTGATTTTGTTTATATGCACAAGCACATTTCATATAGCAACCCCCTGCTGTGTCATTCAGCTATACCCCCCCCTTTGCAAGCATTTACCCTGCCTCAGAAATATTGCCTACATACTGATTTTGATTAACATAATTTGTTTCCCCAAAAGAGCTATTAAACTGTAATTTGTTAAATAAAAAAACACTGTGTGTAATGACCCCCTTAGTTAAGCTTACACAGCACTCAGACCACTGGTTTTCACATTTGACAGCAAAATATTTCTTTGCTTCTGACAAATCAGTATTTTTCTTTTTTTTTTCTTACCTCCCTTCCAGTCTTTTCCCCCCACAAGGAATTGCAGAAAGTTGCCAATATGCATAGTTTGAACTTATTGCCAATATATTGCACATGCACTATGCTTTATCTGCATAACATACAATTAAGTAGAAACATGCAATTCCTCAAATGAATTCCCATGCCTTTTACTGCTGCCTGAGCTGAACAACTGGCAGTACATTTAAACACAACGTACCTGTACAATAACACCACTGTATATTACAGGATGCATATATCTGAGAAAAAAAAACCAGGAAGGTGCAATAACAGAGGATATGTTATTGAAAGGTGGGAGGAATGGCTTAAGAGCAACATAAAGTGTGTGTGTGTGTGTGTGTGTGTGTGTGTGTGTGTGTGTGTGTGTGTGTGTGTGTGTGTGTAATTACAGTATACGTGGTGGATACATGAAAGGACGTATGACTCAGACAAGGCAGGTATTCTAGGGAAAGGAACCTCTTTAGATTGTCTAGATCAAACAGTTCATGACTAAGCTTGAAATCTATATTTCTGTGACGTTGGTAGCTGTCCTCATTTGACTAGTTTTGAATACAAGTGCAGGAAATCTGTTCCAGGGTCATAAGTGCACATTTCAATAATAAACTAGGGCTTGTTTATACTGGGATGGAGATTGTCAAAGCTTCAGAAAAATGTATGCAGCTGTGGATTCAGACTGCAGCACTAAATGGGTAACAGTGTTAAGTAGAATGGATAAAAACTGCACAAATGACAAATATAAATAATTCCTAACCAGTAACTGCTGTTGGCTTAGCTGGCCTGATCTTCACAATCCAACCTATAAGCCTATCTTACAGCTACTGCTTCTGTGTACCTGTATCTTCAAGGGTATTACAGTCATTCAACAAATACAGAAGTTATACCAAGTGCATAAATTCCAATGTATAATCCTAGAATGTTTTTCCATTTTTCTGCTTTGGGAAATGCTTTGTTTCCCAGATCTGTTAGATTTATCATGCTATAGAAATCTCATTTTAAAAAGAAATGTGCCACATCCAAAAACACTTGTTCTGGTGAATGATAGCACTACACACTGGGTAATATATGCAGCCGACATACGTGCACTCAATTTTTAGATAGCACAATTGAATTTAGATAGCTTTCTTCACGTACTAAAAATGTTGTGTTCACAGCTTAGCAAATGTAAGAAAACTGGATTGCCTAGTTAGAGAAAAAAGAGCAACATTAGATAGTCAGGCAATTAATACACTTTACATGGCAGCATAATGTGAGGAGATGAAAATGAAGCAATTTAGCCTCGAGGCTTCTCTGCTTAGAACGCTTCTGAAAATGTTTACAGTTTCCAGGATCATTTAATGCTGAAGATGTAACTTTCTTAATGCAGGTTTAACATCAGACTACAATCCTCAGCAATGCCTGCAATGTCACACATGATGTAATAACAGCCAATCAGATATAAGAAAGTTTTGGAAAAAAAACATGTTGTGGATAGATTCCTTCTGCAGGAATGGTACATACAACTAATCACAGAAATACCTCGACATTCAAGTCATCAAGATAATGACTTTTCCCCACATTAACTGCTACTCTGGAGGTAGTTTATATAACTGAAGAGGATGTGGAGCGGCAAAGTTCCTCTCATTGTGGAAGCAAGAGGGACACAGCTCCCCAAATTCCCACTTTTCTTTTTCTTTTTTAAGAATTCTAACTTGCTGGGCATCACTATAATGAATTCAACATATAATGAGCTGCCATGATTCCTTTTCAGATTTAAGGAAGCAGGTAGTAAGTACCTGTCTTTACAGTTGGCTGTAATGGTTGGTTATTGTGATGGCTCAGAAGCTGAGCGGGTGGCACAGTTAAAGGATTAGAAAGCTGTGGGTTCTACCTCCTCACCAAATACTTGTTTTTGTGCTTTAATGCAGACAGTACAGGGCAGCATTTGGGAAGGTGTTATACTCTATGGTGCTGTCCTTGGATGAGGCATTAAACCAAGATCAGATTTGTTTCATTTGGTGGTACCTTAGATGGTTGTTAAAGATCTGCTGGCACTTATCAAAAAAATAACCCAAGAATTGTCACTGATGTCCTGGCCAAATCCACCTCCCCCCATCCATATAATACCATCTTAGTTTTGACCTGATATAAAGACCACATGCCAGTGGGACTAACCTGGCCAACAAAATCAATAAAATAAATAAAATCTAAGGATGATTGTCTTCAATCCCACTATATTCACTCTGTATGATTGTACTTTTTTCCAGAAAATCAGGAAAGTAAACTAATGGACTCTGAGCTATTATTAAACAGACATCTGCAGCACGGTCATGTTCTGCCGCTGGGGCTACATTACAGCTGGTTGTTGATTTGCTTCACCTTGTGCAGACGTCTTTTATAAAAAAACACTGGTTACATTCATCATATGGTGCTGTAGTTGGCTGATGGATTATTGGCTATAGCATAACGTGTTGATTTGTTTTGGTCACAGCTGTGCAAATGTGAAATTAGTATATGTAAGTTAGGGGGTGTTGAAACAAAGTTCTGATGCTCTGGGCTGTAAGAGATGCCCTCCCTGTAAAATTCAGTGCTATAGCTATGTTTATAGGTAGGTGCAGACATGGGGGTGGGTGCTTATTTTACTTAACTTTTGTTTACTGGGAAAGTCCGACTTGGAACAAAGCCAATTTTCAGTGGAGTCCTGGGAAGAAACACTCCAGATCCATGTCTTTGTAACATGGGAGGAAACATACACAGATGCAAGGAGGACATACAGACTCCGCACAGAAGACACCTCAGCCAAGAATCGAACCGGAGGACCTCTTACTGTGAGGCGACAACGCAACCATTGCACCACTGTGCCATCCAACACTGAACTACAGTGCGTTCTTTTTTTTATAATTAGGGAGAAAAGGACCTGTACTGATTGGCTAGACAGAGAGACCAAGCTAGTAAAGATGTGCAGCAGGTAAGGGTGATAAAGGATAATGAGGGAAACATACTCACAAGCAAGGAGAGTGTGTTGAGGAGATGGAAAGACTACTTTGATGGGCTGATGAATGAAGAGAATGAGAGGGAGAGAAGGTTGGATGATGTAGGGATAGTGAATTAGGAAGTGCAATGGATTAGCAAGCAGGAAGTAATGACAGCTATGAAAAGGATGAAGAGGATGAAGAATGGAAAGGCTGTTGGTCCAGATGACATACCTGTGGAAACATGGAGGTGTTTAGGTGAAATGGCAGTGGAGTTTTTAACTAGATTGTTTAATAAAATCTTGGAAAGTGAGAGGATGCCTGAGGAATGGAGGGAAAAGTGTTTTGGTACTGATTTTTAAGAATAAGGGTGATGTGCAGAACTGTAGTAACTACAGAGGGATTAAATTGATCAGTCACAGCATGACGTTATGGGAAATAGTAGTGGAAGCTAGGTTAAGAAGGGAGGTGATGATTAGTGATCAGCAGTATGGTTTCATGCCGGGAAAGAGCACTACAGATGTGATGTTTGCTCTGAGAGTGTTGATGGAGTAGTACAGAGAAGGTCAGAAGGAGTTGCATTGTGTCTTTGTGGACTTAGAGAAAGCATAGGACAGGGTGCCTAGAGAGGAGTTGTGGTATTGTATGAGGACGTTGGGAGTGTCAGAGAAGTATGTAAGAGTGGTACAGGATATGTACAAGGGTAGCGTGACAGTGGTGAGGTCTGCGGTGGGAGTGACAGATGCGTTTAAAGTGGAGGTGGGATTACATCAAGGATCAGCTCTGAGCCCTTTCGTATTTTCAATGGTGATGGACAGGTTGACAGATAAGATCAGACAGGAGTCCCCGTGGACTATGATGTTTGCAGATGACATTGTGATCTGTAGTGAGAGTAGGGAACAGGTGGAGGAGACCCTGGAGTGGTGGAGATATGCTCTAGAGAGAAGAGGAATGAAGGTCAGCAGGACTTAGACAGAATATATGTGTGTGAATTAAAGGGAGGATAGAGGAATGGTGAGGATGCAAGGAGTAGATGTGGCGAAGGTGGATGAGTTTAAATACTTGGGATCAATAGTTCAGAGTAATGGTTAGTGTGGAAGAGAGGTGAAGAAGAGAGTACAGGCAGGATGGATTGGGTGGAGAAGAGTGTCAGAAGTGTCTGGAGTGATTTGTGACAGAGTACCAGTAAGAGTCAAAGGGAAGGTCTACAAGAGGGTAGTGAGACCAGCTATGTTACATGGGTTGGAGACAGTGGCATTGACAAAAATGCAAGAGTCAGAGCTGGAAGTGGCAGAGTTAAAGATGTTAAGATTTGCACTGGGTGTGACGAGGGTGGACAGGATTAGGAATAAGTATATTAGAGGGTCAGCCCAGGTTGGAATGTTTGGAGACAAAGCCATATAGGCAAGATTACATTGGTTTGGACATGTGCTGAGGAGGGATGCAGAGTATATTGGGAAAAAGATGCTAAGGATGAAGCTGCCTGGTAACAGGAAAAGAGGAAGGCCTAAGATAAGGTTTATGGATGTGGTGAGAGAGGACATGCAGGTGGTTGGTGTGACAGAGCAAGATGCAGAGGACAGGAAGAAATGGAAACAGATGATCTGCTGTGGTGACCCCTAATGGGAGCAGCCGAAAGAAGAAGACTCTGTGCTGACATGTAAGGCAAATGACAAATGGTAATATAACCATAGTTGTTATGCAAGAAGGTGATAATTTCTGCATTCTCCTAGTATAATGTCTCAATACAGAATTGATACTTGCATTAAATGCTAGGCATAGAAAACAATCACTTCACCACTTCTTTATAAAAAGGAAAGCAAATGCAGACCTGAAAACAATGGGCCAGTTAGAAATGTGTATATCTTACAGGAAGAGTCCTGACAAAAGGTATCAAAAACATCACTGCCAAAATATGGTTCTAGATGATACAGCATTCATAAAAATAAATCTTGCTTAGTAAAACTAATATTATAGGATCACATCAACAAGACTCAAGGTTGCTTCATAATATGCTTTACTCATTTACTTTCTCATGGCATTGCAATAAATTTACTGATGGGTTACTTAAGCTATGAACTCTTTTGAAATTAAGCAGAATGCCGAGTGGCTTGGCTTGTGTCCAGTGGGCAGAAGGTGGAGGAAAGAATATGGTATACACTCAGGTGAATTGTGCAACCATAACAGTTCTCAAAAAATTCTATATTTTATCCTTTGCTCTTCACCTGACTTTAAATAAGAAAGGTCAAAGCAGTTTTAATTAAATTTTCAGATAATGTAAAACTTTGTGGTAGCAACTGTATAACATGTGCCAATATCAAAGTAGAGGAGGCCTCAGATGACGGGTCTTATTTTAAGGGCACTAGAGAATGGCAAGGAAACTAAAACTAAAGAGAAACATCTGGACTGAGACTTGTCTTGGTACGGTTATGTTCTGAACAGAAACATCTGGACTGAGACTTGTCTTGGCACGGTTATGTTCTGGAAGGAAAAATACATACTCATTAAACTGTGCCAGGTTATTGCTTATTAATGTCTCCAATACTTTAAAACTTAAAACACAGGTTAATGGAACTATAGCTCAGACCAATGACATCAGAAGGTTGACTGGACATTATAAACTGGCCAATGGTGTGTGTGTGTGTGTGTGTGTGTGTATGTGTGTGTGTGCGCATGAGGTTGTGGTATGGTGTGGAAGAAAAACTGCAGCAGGGCTAGCCACCCAGTTTTGTAAACCTTGGGTCGAGATGATTGCCACTGTTGGAACTGACATCCCAACCCCATATACAGAAAAATGGGAAAAGGGATTGTGGATGGATTGATCTAAGCTGCAGACTTTATGTCCTTCAGAAAATGTATGCTAACACAAAACATTTTATTGCAGCAACTTTCTAAGTTTATAAGAGCAGTATCTAAAAATGGTCCCAATTTTTGTGCCTTAGTCCTCCCATTAGTTTAGGCTTTGTCCAAATTTCTTGCACTAAGAGGGTTGAGATGTATGCATGCAGTGTAGTTAGCAAGTAAAATAAACATACAGTAGGAGCATGCATAAACACCAAATTGGGGTTTAGAAAACTCTAGATAATTGTAATTCATCATTTGGAGCTGTACTGACTTTGCGTGAAAGTCAGACAAAGATGCAATTACGTGCAAAGGGGTACCTGAAGCCGAGTGAGATCAGACATGGAAGATGGTGGTTCATAACTTCACCAAACACTATACAAAATGTTTATACCAAGTACCCCAAGGGGCCTAATGTCTGCTCCAAGAAAATACTTAGTCAATAGTGAATTGCAGGTTAGAGCTACACTGTAAGATTTCTGGTGTACCTACAAAGTTGTGTACAAAGTACACAGAGAAACACATTACTGTTGTACTCTGGACAGTTATAGTAAAGCATAGTAATTATTCGGCACTGTTTTAAAAACATAATTTCTTGTAGTTGGAATTAGTTGAGCTATTTGTCTTGTCATACTCAATAACCTGACATTACTGCAACGTTAGTGTGAAAGAGAAATGGCACGATGAGTTTAGGAGGGTTGCTCTAAGCCCCTCAGAATTCATGACGGCTTCATTTGGAGTCATATTTCTGCATCAGTTTTTCTGATTAAGCACAGCATTCATAGTTCAGTGTAGGCTAACACAGAGCTGCTTAGGTGCTTTTTTTTCTGAATTCCGTCTCTTACTAGTATAGTACAGAGTCGATTATCCAAACTAATTGGGACCTAAGGTAGTTCGGATAATCAGACTGTTAGGATAATTAAACATACATTGAACCAGATAAAAAATAACTTCTAAAATCTTGTTTTTTCTGCATGCAGTTTTCATTTAGTGATTCCAGTGCACAACAAAGAATATTTTTCACATAGGAGTGGGCTACAAACTCAAAAAATCACACAAAAGCGAATAAATCTAACATTTACATATTCAGACTTTATGATTTTTCCTACCGCAAAACCTTGGAAGGCTGCATTCGAATAACTGACGTTTTGGATAATCGAGACTATTGTATCCATAATATGAATTTTAGCATTCCACGTGCTTCCAGTTGATACAAGCTAGTGTATTCATTTACATTTATACTGGAGTACTGTTTCAATACTTCAGGGTACATTACCTCACAAATTTATTTATTAACATTCACCATGTTAGAATAATAAACATCTGTCTAAGAAAGACTAAATGTCAATCCTGTGTTGCTAGGGTAATTATTCTTGTTTTTTTAACAGCGACTTTCTTTTACTTATGCGGTAAACAAAGATTATGCTTGTGTGTTTACATGAAGAAGGATTAATACTCCTCCCCACAGTATCTATTAACACTGAACAGAATTACAAATAATATCATGAAAAATGTATTTTGAAGATCTTGAAAAACATTGAATAGTTATTAAATAAATAACAGTCAAACAAAAAATGCCACTCGTATCCAGTGTGTGTAGCTTCCACTGTCTTAACCATTCCAACAACTGGAATGAAGGATTTCTCAACCTTCTTGGTGTACTGGGCTGCCTGATTTGTACTAGTGAATGTCCAGGATGTCATGGCACAGATAATTCTAATTTTCACTGGAATAGTAAGAGAATGCTATACCCACCCTCAACTTTGTATAAGCGCCACCCTCACACAGCTTCCTCTGCATTCAAGATTGTTGAGGAAAGATCAGAAAACCATAAAATGGTCAAAAGTGTATAACTCTTTTATTGTGTCTAACTGCATGAAGCAACCCTTTCTTGCAGAAGTAGACTTCATTACTACAACTATAATTTTCAGAGGATTAGCTGCAAAGGCAAAGGCTGCCTAGTAAATATGTGCACAATATAGAAGCCCTTAAAGACAAATGTTTTAGTAAATATATCACAAAGGAAATTTTTCAGGTCAGTTGCCTGAACTGTCTAACAATCTCACAATACATATATTTTTAAAATGTCAGCCATTCATTAAAATTGTATATGCTGAAGTACAGAAGCAGCTGGGGGGCAGTTAATCATTAACCTGAGTACAGTTTGCCATTGATGCTTCCAGCATATTCTTGCCCAGTGCAAAACCAAACCTCTTATTCATAACACACTTTGCCTTCAGGAGCGCCTGTAAAGAAAGATATGACACCTGCAGGCCAAAAGACCCTGATTGATACACAAGTCATGTGGCACTGACTGTGACCAGACCCAGGCACATCTATCTTGGGCATCTTTTCCTAGTACCTTCAGACTCTCTTCAACATCAGGAGCAAAATGTGACAGTCCAGAAGAAACTACATTGAATTTTATAAGTTGCAGAAAGGGAAAATAAATTTAACTGTGGTTCAGTGCAGTGTGACTGCTTGCAGTTTTGGCTTTCTGGTGCCTCTTTTGGGTGTGTGTGTTCTATAATACACGTTTCATAAATGATAAGTTAAAGTGTGTGTGTGTGTGTGTGTGTGTGTGTGTGTGTCCAAATGCTGCTGTACAATCTGTTTCTTTGTGGTATTTCTGGGGAACTGCTCTGCTAACGTCACCATACTTTACATTTTTGTTTTCTTACACAGACCACACTGATGAACAGTACAAACCTGCATAACATAGGGATCTCCTCACCCAACCGCATGCATAACTTGCTGGTATAGTTATTATGTGTCAGTATTCGTGTCCATGAACAGAGAACTTCCTGAAAGATTCAACAGAGGAGCACAGATTGGTAATTTATGTGGTAACTTCTGGTAAGTAATATGTCATCAGGTACACAGCTCTGACTTGGCATACCTTAAATGTCATGGTCTAAAACACATTAAATGCTCCCCAGGGGCAGATCCAAATACCATTAGATGTTATACATGGAGACTTTTCTGCTTTGTGAACTTAACAACATAATTTCCCTTAATGCTTAAATTATTACCTTGACAAGAAGATATTATCATTTCGAGCTTCAAAGAATTGTTTAATTTTTCCAGATTATTTGTGATGTGAGTATTAATATTGGTCACTTTTAGGGCACATTTGAAAGCTGCTTAAATGCAAGAACTTGATTTGGTTTACATAGGTAATTGGTGGGATGGTCCTTTAAAATTAATTATATATTTAAACGTATGGTCACTTATGCCACGGAGCAGGTTGCTGTTAACACACCAGTGTTGAAAATGCTGTAGCTGCTGAGACATTGGCTCGATATTCAAGTATGCAAGAGGAGTATGAGCTGCCTGGCATATTTCACAAAATTGTCTCGATTCTGTGCTGTGTGGCTCTAGGCAACAAGGTTTGTACTGTTACATATGAATGCGGTACTCCATGGGCGAGTTGCATATAAATAGTATGGGATTCATGCACACCCATACTACACAGGTTCCACGCAGGAATGGGGTTCTAAAGGCATCATGGTAACTTGTCACATACGATTGTGCATTTCATTGAGGAGAATCTGTACAGTGTGCTTGAACTGGAGTGTATGCATGTGCATGTCTATGTGTCACTGTGCGTGTAAGTGCTGGGACAGTATATATGTATGTACGTGTGTGTGTCTGGTATGCATGTCACCACCTGTGTCTTAATAGTTAGGATGTTGTCCTGTGCAGTTCCTTTGGCTGCTCAGTGGCGCAATTCAGTCATAGAAATTTCAGGGTAATGAGATACTGCCCTTGGGGGAATGCGCATAAATATGAATTGATAAATGGCACAGAAGCACAGCTAAGCATATCACTGCAGGTCAAGATGAACTGCTGCATGACTTTTTTATGAACACTAAGGACTGAAGATGGTCCACTGGTTTCTGGGAAACTAACACTCTATTTAAAAAAAATAAATAAAAATTACTACAAATGGAACATCTGCAAATACACAGATAATAAGTATCTTGCAGTATATTTATTTTTGTTTTAGTATTTTACTAACCTTTTTATATGCCATTCAGTTAAGTCTGTCATTGTCTTGTGTTGCTGACAGTTTAACTATTCTGCATAAATGATGGAAAGCCAGCCACTTATCAGAAATAGATAAAATCCAGACAGACATATTACAAAATGGATAAGCAACACTAGAAACTTCTTACTTGAAGCAAAAACTCAGATCAAAGATTTACAAATACCCTGTACCCATTATACCTCTTCTACTTAAATATTCCAACTGCATTATGGGTAAAGAAAAATCCCTGGTACACTGCTAAATCAACTGGCCAGAGAATAGCCTGGCACTGATACAGTAATGATCAGCCATGTCTATCACTAGTTTTTCATAAATGGCTCTGGCTCCCTTCTGTAATATGTCAAACCACATTACCAACCCCCTAACCTGGGTTAAAACAAGGCACAGTGACCATCACAGTGTGGTGTGATACCTCAGACCTCATTAATCAGTACAGTCAGAGCTGCACCAGGACAAGCCAAACTGCACAAGCCACAATACATCAAGACACGGTGACCAGTACAATGCCATGTGATAAATCATCTGTGTTAGTCAGCATGACCTGAGATATGGAAGGGAGAAGTGACCAGTATTCTACCCTGAGATATTCCAGAAAAAAACTGACTAGCATTGTGGCATGATAAACTAGTAAACACAAACCAGTGCAAGCTGAAATATAGCAGGAACAAGCTGGTCACCAAAGTGACTTCAGATACATCGGAACAATTTGAAAAACGGAATATATGATAAGTTAATATGTTTGAAAATAATGACAACAAAGTGAGAGGTGGCCTTAATATATAACAGCAAAGAAACATATGGCTCTCCTTGAATAAATGACCTGCTGCACAAATGTATAAAGACTGATTGGTGGTCAACAGAGTGACGTGCTATGGAAAATGCCAAGACACACTGGCCAACAAGACAGTATTTCAAAAGGGTCATACACAGAGCATATGACGATGAGTGAGTGAAGTGACCCAAGATCCTCCAGATCATATTGTTCATCTCAGAACATGAGATGCAACACCAAACACTGTCCAGCAATTGAAGTGTGACATTCTTAGGAACACTGACTAACATAACAACATGGTATAATTCAGGACACAGTGACCAACATAATGATCTGAGGTACAGGAGGCACACTGACCAGCAAAGTTTTATGCTACCCTAGGACACACTGTCCAGCAATGGTGGGTACCTCTCCATGGTATGGTGTTCACTATATCAACCAGAGATATGCCAGGGCACAATGACCATCACAGTGACAAAATACACTAATCTGGACTGTGGCATGTTGTGCCTCAGAGTTTACTGATCGTGAGTATAATAGGAAGTATAAGAACAGACCAACCACCATAGTACCAGGACAATATGACCAGTACTGCAGCCTGGGATACATCAGGGCACACTGACATTTCATTTATTTATTTTCAAATTTAAAGTACAACAGAATGCACCCAGGGCACTTTCTCAGCCACAACCTTGTTACATAAAAATATAAAGATCACAACAGAAATGTAGTATTTGCTGAGATGCAGACTGTATTAATATATATTTAATGCTAACACTCAGTTTTTATTCAGCATTAAAACCTGTATTGATACACTGTTACATGGGCATAGGCAGATACAATGAAGTAGTTAAATTGAACGTGAAGAAATTAAAGTTATGCAGTGACATATAATACACCTGGAAACACTGACCTAAACATGTAATACAGCAGGACATATCAGACAGTGAATTACAGCTTAGTGGCTCAAAAGTTCAAGGCTTAAGGCACAAAAGGTCAATATATAGTGACTAGCATAACAATCTACAATGTATCAAAACAACTGACAAATGCAGTGCATGGCAGATCAAGACATCTTACCAGCACATTACTAAAGCACCTGAACACAGATGGACCCGGTCACTCAAGGATCAGAAATCGATAGCAGCACACTGATGACCAGAAATGTCCCCAGTATATTCTGACCGTTATTCTACACAGTACATTGATACTTGCATGCTCCAAGACAGGCTCACAAGCGTGTCTGCCGAAGGTACAACATAAGTAGCTTGCTAAGACAAGACAAGCATAGCAACGTGTCCTGAAATGAGCTCAAACTGAGCAGTAATAGCATCCAAAACAGCTCAGGAATGGTCAAGTAAACCAATGACCCCCCCCCCCCCAAAACAGCACTTGCTACTAATATAAACTACCAAAACATGCAATCCCTGTAGATGTCAAAAAACAAAAAACAAAAAAAAACAAAAAAAAAAAACATTGCTCTTAATTTTGTTGTATGTGGAGTTTTTCTCCCTGGGCCCCTTCTGAAAAGGACATGTGTCCAGTCAGACTTTCCCGATAAACAAATGTAAAATAAAATAAATAAAATGTGCAATAGAAGGAAGATATTGGTTTAGCATTAGCTATACTTAATTCAGAAAGTAGGGAAATGGGTTGGTCAGATGTGGCATACAGTTCTTATTTGTCGTGTGTTATTTTTTCATGCAGCTGTGAATGCACTCGCTTGTAATGAAGAAACAGATTTATTTACAGGTAATTTAGTGATTACCATTCAAGTACATGTAAGCAGCAATTCTAAGTTGTGAAAAAGCACCATTTTCATCAAACCGCAAATTAATACATACGGTCTTCCTGTCAAATTGATATCCATCTAACCTCAATAGTTTTGGAAAGGTGCAGAATGGGATGAGCCTGTTTTCAGCTGAGAGCTGGTATTTCTTGGCCAACACAATCTATAGCAAAAAAAAAAAAAATATTCCTTTGGGATGTCATCTTTGAAGCAAGACAAAATTAATTTTTTAACGAGGCATTATACACCCATGCCTCGGTGGTTTATCAGTGCAGGGAAAATTAATTGTGACAGCATCTAACGCTTTCTTAATTTAGCTTTCATTAAACAAAGCAGCATTTCTTAAATGTTCCTTTGAATAGTTTAGAGTATATATTAAGAGTGCTTAGATTTTAAAATGTATTATCAGTTAAGAGTTTATGTCCATATCAAATGCAAGTTTGTCCTAGGCTTGCCATAGGGTGTTCACATTCTTAAAATCAGTGGCAATATTGTTACTGTAGTCTGAAGTAGAAATTGAATGGAAGTCACAGCCATTTGAAGTAAGGTGTCTAGGATCGATCAAATTAAAGGAAATACCGCATCTTATTACATTTACATGGCACAGACGTCAATCTTCAGACTTATCCATTTCGCATTTCACTTGAGGATGTCACACACACTACAGCAAATAAAATCAATAATGTCAAATGTGATTTCTTAGTACTGCTTAGAAAGCATTGACCTGCTTCAGAATCAAGTGCGGTATCAGTAAATGAAATAACGGATAAGGACTGCATGGTACATATACTCTGCCCATCTTCTTGCCTGCTGGATAAGTTTCATGCCCTGTTTAACAATTTCCCCCACTCTTCATTAGAATAGCTTTGACTACTCAACAAATTCTTGAATTTAGGTAGTTTTTGACCCTACTACTTCTTTATGAAAATTGTTACAATCATTTACCACTCTTTATATAAAGCAATACTTTCTTGCGGCTTTCTTGAAAAGTCCACTTTTCAAAGTCAACGTGCAACCTCCTGTTCTCATACCTGCCTTCCTTTGAAGAAGAAAATCCAAATGAGTGCTAGAATTCCCTTGAATAAATCAAAGTGCTACGATTCCCTTAAATAAATCAAAACATTTTCTTACCATTTTATGTTAAGCTTTTGCTGTCTTCTTTTTATGACATCTATTAGACAGTGCATATCAGGTCTATTGCCCTCCTCTTAAAGTCATCTCTCCTGCTTAAATGTTTAAAAAACTGAAATCTTCAGAAGTAGATACGATATTCTAGGAAAGGTGTCATCAGCTGTCCATGATGGTAGATAATTCCTTACAACAGGTGATGGCTACTGCTCTGTTGTACAGTACTGCAATGACATTCCTTGCTATTCTCTCATATCACTGGCTAATTATTTCAGACACCAAAAATAACACCTCCCCCAAGATTATTTTACTCTCTTGCTGCTCTTCCCCTCTATCTAGATGTATACTTTCTTTCTCATTCTTTGCTCCAGCCATACACTTTTTTTAATTTTTTACAGAGCATCCACTAACATGTTATGTCATGGCTTCCATTTTGACAACATTTTCAGAAGAAATGAAGATTTTAGAAAAAAAAGGGTGTCATGCATTTCTCCACATAATAAATACACAAATTATACATTTTGAGTACTTCATTTCTGAAAGCTTTTTCTGCATTTGCAGATACCAGACAGAGGAGAAGAATAAATATTAATTTTTGCTTAACAACCCTCTCCACTGTAACCTTGGAGATGATTACATGCACAAGCTGGTACAGCTGTATGTCTCCTTGCATAAAATACATTCTTGAGCTGCCTCTGTATTACAAATATCACATAAGTTTGAAAGACTAACAATTAAAGCATATTTTGTTTCACTTTGGTGGTCTGGTTGTCCTTTAAAAAAGGCAGGCAATATTTTATTTTTTGTTCTATACCAAGCACTGTCGTGAATGGGCGTACCTTCGTTGAAGGTTGTGCGTCAGGGCTGGTAACTCGGCACATAAAAATCAACTACCAATCATTAGCGGACCGGAGTTCCGCTGTGACGACCCCTAACTGGGAAAAGCTGAAAGAAACAGCAACAACCAAGCACTAAGTGGATAGTATGCTACACTGTCTCCTACCTTTTTTAACAGATGTCTAGTGGACACTGAGAGCTGTATACAGCCAAAAATCTACAATGACCACTAATTTACACAGTTTTTCTTTAAACTAGAAAGCCACTTCCTGTGTCTGATCTATATGCCACCAATTTTGGCACTCATTTGTTATGGTAGCAGAAATGTGCCTGGTACCTCAGAAGGGGCAAACACAGCACTGAGAACAGAGCATGGGCGCCCTAACTAATACACATTATCATGAAATAAAAAACTTTTATAAAATGTTATTTACAGTTTTTGAGACAGTAACCTGACCCAGAAGCTGCATTACATCAAACCATATTCTGAATAAAATGACTCCAATAAAAAAGTGTTTCAGATATACAGCACCCTTAACAATATAATAGAGTCCTTTATCAATGTAAGTCTCACATAGTACTATGGAAAGGTAATGAATCACTAGAAATATCTAATATACATTCTTGAAAATATAATCAGATCAGACAAGACTATGTTGTGAAAGAGAGGGGTGCATTTTACCAGGCAGTGGTGGGGGATCACTCACTACCAGCAAAACAACATTAGCTTCATAGCTAACAGTGTGAAAAAAAGCATTTTGGACTGTGTTCTTATGACAGCTGAGGGGTTTACACACTCTTGGATAATGGGCTAATCGTACACAGTAAACATTCTCCACTACGGCATACAGAGACTGCCCACTAAGAAACACATCAGCTGCTTCACTGCAGCTTTCTTGACAAAAAAAAGTAAAAGGTTGCTATTTTTTTCACTCTCACTAAATCTGGCTTTGTTATTTGCCAAACATAAAAAGGCAAATAAAATAAAAAGTAATGTGCATGTGTGTGTGTGTGTGTGTGTGTGTGTGTGTGTGTGTGTGTGTGTGTGTGTGTGCGTGAGAGAGAAAGTATCTGTGTGCAAGCTTGAGAGAGAGAGGGAACGAGATGTAGACACACTACTGAACTACTTTTCCCAAAAATTCAACAGAAAACCAATGATCTTGAGAAAGAAAGAGACTGCTCAACTTCCTCACTAAAGAAGTCAGGATAAAGATGATGACTGGGGAGGGGCAATTTTCTCTACAAAAAGTAGTATAAATCTCGAATGTCTGCCTTCACTGACTGACTGTACTCTCCAATGATTTTGCCAGAGCGGTAGACCAAAATTAGGTACAGCTGTGAGGCATGAGATGGGGGTGAAATCTCTTACACTGATTTTTGTCATTCATTACAGGACAATGAGACATCCGAAGTCTACTCAGCGAAGAGAAGAGCAGTAACTGCTGGACACATTTATGTGTGTGTGTGTGTGTGTGTGTGTGTGTGTGTGTGTGTGTGTGTGTGTGTGTGCGCATGCGCGAGAGCGTTTGGATGTGTAGATTTTAAATACTTACCACATATTTTGGATGTAAAATACTTCCACTATCCACAGCAAATTTGAAACATTATGACAAGGAACTATTTTGCTTCACAAATACATTAAAAATTATATACTAAGAAAAAATACAAAACAATTTAACAGCTAGTCCATTATCTAAGTACAATAATACCCTTCAAGGTAGGCATTATAAGGGGAAATGATTCACTTTCTGGGGTGCAGAGGCCCTCCAACTGTGGCATTGGGCCTAATAACACCCCTGGGTGGGTCAGTTATTTCCCCATGTCATCCAGATATCGGCCATATATGCCCGATTGTAGATGCTAATGCTTCTAAAACATATTGTATTGCTAAATACATTGATCACACAATAAAATGCATTCTACACCACCGTCATTATCTATTTAGAGATTCTTGGGACTTTTTGTCCAAGATTTCCAATAATTATTATGACAAAAACTTGTTAATGGTCACTATTGATGTTTGTGACCTTTCTTCAGTCATTCCTTGCAGACAAGGTGTTCAATGGTTTTATGATTACTTATGCCTTAACACCCAGATAGATAATACTACAATTCTTACAATAAGAACACGTATGGAGGTTGATTTAGACAACAATTTTTTGAGCTTTGAAAACCAGATATTTAGGCAGGTCCAAGGTGTTGCCATGGGGACAGGTTGTGCCCCAGCTTTTGCCAACATTGTTTTCACCCAATGGGAAGACTTGATAGTCTTGGAGTCCCAGTTTAAGAACTCCTGGGCTCTATATGGCCTATATCTGGATGACATAGTACTGTTTTGGAAAGACGGGGATGAGAAACTTGTTGAATTTTTTGATTATCTGAACAAAACTACTTGTTTTTTGAAATTCACCATGACCATTGATAATGATAAGGTGACCTATGTTGATGTGACCATTAGGAAGGACTATGTCAACAGATCATTTTTTTCTTCCTTATATAGGAAACCCACATATTCAAACTCACTATTACATTTTAATAGTTCCTAGGTTCATAGGTTCATACTAGGCTATCTGCCCTAGGGCACTTGTAAGCCTAGCCAGCATGTGTTTGGCTTTCGCCATCCATTTTAAATGTTTTGCTATGCCCTTTTTGAGGTTAGTATACTGTGCCTCTGTCCATCAGTGACGCAGTTGGCACCCTAGTCACTAAATGAGGGCTCTGGTGAAGGGGCAATATGTCAGACTTGCCAGAATGGTTTCAGACCAAGATTGTTTTGATAGTGAATGTTCAGGGTTATTATAGATGTTTATTAGGAAAGGGGACATTGAACAGTTTGTGGTCAGCATTATGGATGAAATAAAAAGGAAAAGGCAGCTGGGTAACTTCAACATCCTTCTAGGCACCAGTGCTGGTCTTCAACAGACGGGGCCCTCTGTACAGCAAGGCGGGTTTCAATGGGCACTTGCATTACCATGCAATTTACAGTTTTATGACATTAGGCGTATTATTTTGAAACAGTGGAGTATACTTATTTTGTATCAGAATGTTCATACACTGTTGGGAGACAAACCTAAAGTGGTATATAATAAGGAAGTATGTTTGAAAGAATTGTTAGAGAGAACTACAACAAAGTTAGAAAAAGGTGGGACCTTCAAATGTGGTAGATGTCCACAATGTAAATTCATTTTAGAACAAGAACATGCAAGTATCAAAAATCTAGGTATTATTAAACCTATGAAGAAATATTATTGTTATTCAAAAGGTGTGATCTGCATTGCTGTTTGTCAATCATGTGAGGGTTTTTATATAGGGAAAACTAAAAGGGCATTTAAACAAAGGATTTATCAGCACGACTATGACATCAACAACAAAAATGATGCAAACGTCCTTTTTAAACATATCAGTGTACATCCTCAGCATTCTTTCAACTTTTATGTCATTGACCATGTGAACTTGCGGCACTGGGGGATCCCTTTGTCGACTTTTTAGAATATAAAGAATTTAAATGTCAGATTAAAACTAATGCAACTGAGTTTCCTGGTCTTAATGACCAGATTTCATTGAGTGCATTATTGAGACTAAGGTCTGCCTATTTTTTTATAGGTATTGCATTTGCAGGATTAATTTAAGTAATTGTTATTGCATTTCATATGTATGCATTTTTATAGAGTGGATGAAAAAAACTTCTTGGTATATGTTTTTAATAGTTAATATGGAGGTTGGTTTATCTGTTGTGCACAGTTGGTCTACCAATAGGATTGTTGGAGCCTGTACTTAAAGTATATGTTTTGTGTCTGACTTATTCTGACGAAGTCCAGATTACCGGGATGAAAACACTCAATAAAACATGTATACGTTGTTGGTGGTGTTTTTTCTGGGTTACCTACTCCACGCTGTATGGTTTTATTTAGTTTTTATTGTTTTTATAAGTATCTACGAACATACTGAAAGTGAGACTTATCCAGTAAAAGAAGAAAATTAACCAAATACATTTTAATTCTGCATTTATTGCAAGGAAACTCGACATTTTACTGTATGAAGAGCAGAAACAGCTCATTAACAGATCAGTGCCGGGGTCTACTACCAGTAATGCAGCAAGGCTAGAGACAAATTATCGTGTTCTAGATGCCACATGTAGGAACATTGAACATAACAGAGAAAAGCTTGACAGCTTAGAAGCTGTCAATTAAGCAATCTTGATGCCTTTACAAAAATAATGTAGATGGTTTGCAAACTGTTTAGAAGTGAATGCAAAAACAGCTTCCAAATTGTGAAACTGTTCTTAAAATTGATAGTTTATATGCTGTCATTAAGTGATACCCTTTATGACTGCTCATAGATGGGGGGGGGGTATTCTACCAAGGGAGCAAAATTGCCTTCCTAAACCTCTGGCTTCTATTTAAATATTTTGCTCAAATAATATATCAGATCTCTTTTACCACATTCACTTATTTACTCTGATAACTGGTACTGTACAGTATATCAGATTATGGTTACTTTTAACTGTTTTGAAGTTTAGTGCACAGGATGAAAGCTATGATCTGCTAATGAGCTTCATGCTACAGTGCTATGTTTGATTCCCTTCGGTATTCATTTACTTATTTCGAGAAAGTCGCAACCAGAAAATGCTCCCAGATTTTACTTGAAAAGAAAAACTTATGCCTTGTGTGCTTAACTGGTTCACATAAAAAAGTAAATAATTCAGTACTCACTCACACAGACTTCAAATGCTGTTTTTATTATATGTGAAAGAATTGCTTATACTTTGTGGTCTTACTGAGCTACAATTAAACTATTTGGTGGAATCACTCATACAATTAGTTTATCCGGAAAAGGAATTGGAATTAATAAACAACTAAAGTCAATAATGTAATGGACAACTGCCAGCAATGTAGTATAGATTGAATTTTTTCATACTAAACATATTAAGAAGTATGTTTCAGCTGTGATATGATCACCTATTTTTCTTACATGCTGTAAGCACAAACTGCAGAATGAATCATCTTAATACATTTGCACTTTCATATCATTTAAAAAAATGGGAATCCTTACAACTGCTAAAATCTATACCCAGAAGACACCAGCCATGCACATTTTCATCTATACCATACATCATATAAAGAAAGAACCTTTTTAAGAGCTATTCCAGTAGGTATCATTGTCTGTGGACTTAGTGCTCCAGTTGGATATTGCAACCAGTAAGTTGGTGCTAAAACTAATTACATGGTCTGATCACAGACTCATTCCCTTTTTCTTGGATTTATCCCAGGTGGTGCACACTTACCAGAGTCTGTTGGTTTGCAGGAATCTGATATGGGTCACCCCTAACCTACTAGTTCCTCTTTTACATCATCAGTTATAGGAGTTTTGTGAGAGATTATTAACTTAGCATTACTTATACAATTTGGCTGTACGTACTAACTCCGCTAACATATCCCTTCTAACAACACTACCTCTCTATAAGTAGTTACATTCCTAGCTGCAACTCTCACCACATAGGTATTACTAACTATGGACTACTTTGCCTAAGGGATTCTCCCTGCTTAATTTCCTATCTAATGTTATATTCCTCCACAAAGGTAAATTCAACCATATATTTGTCTATATTTCAGGTGTTTAAAGCCTTGTTCTACTTGATACTATATTTATAACAAATGTAAAATAAAATAAATAAATAAAATAAATATATTTTCGTTTTTACATTTTTATCCTGTAAATGTGTTAACACCCATTTTTTATCAGTTTTGTTTATGATTTCTATTACTTGTAATAATTTGTATGTAAGGTTAGACTGGAGCTTTTCTCCCCGGGCCTCCACTGAAAATTGGTACTGTCCCAGTCGGACCATCCCGGTAAACAAATGTAAAATAAATAAAAATAAGGCAGTTGATGACCGTAATACAGTACTGGATGCTTCCCTTACTCTCCTAGGTCGTATAAGCCTTGTCCACCATGCGCCACATTAACGATGATATGATCTTGAACTTCACGTATTGAGATGAGGGTTATACAATGGATGGCATTGCAGCAGATTCTTTGAGCACAGGCTTCTGTTAGATGAGCATGTTTCAGTTAAAGAAATGGAGCTGTTCTGGAAGAAGACATTGCACTTGTTCCAACACATCCCTGTCTGCATTGCACTACAGTGCAAATTGACCAGTAACATTCTTCTCTGGGGCGGGGGGGGGGTGAGGGGCTAGGCTTCACAGCCTGCTTGTCTTGCTATCTGGAAGTCTTTTGATAGAACTGATGTACGCCAGCTGCTCAGTTCTTTGTTGCCAGTCAGGTTGAGTACTGGCCCAGGTGCACTCTCAGGAATGTTCTACGGTCCTGCAGAAGGATTAATACTCTGGACTTAGTTTAAGCTTATTACACTCACTATGATGGCTTTGTTTCTCTAGTTTACAGAATGTGAATGACAGTTTGAGAGTCGGGAGGAGCATATCCTACCAGACTTGTTACCTCATACCGCTAGTTCCTGTTCTTTATCAGATCACCATACCCTTGTTTCAGGATGGAGTTTTTGGTTACTCCAGTCATTAAATGAAAAAAAATGCTTTTTTTCTGAGATCAGTTACAATTTCCTGACCTCACAAAAGTTACAGAACTTGATGTGATCGATTCCCTTAAAGGGTCTCAGATCTTTTAAAATACTACCTTTTGAGGACAATAATGAAAGTGACAAGCAGCTTAAACTGAGATGATAGCAGGTGCGCATTCATTATTAGCCTAGAGTATATGTACTTTTAGCTTTTTCAGCATCCAGTGCTCTGAAATCACTTTATTCAGGATGCATTATCTCAATATTTTCAGATACCTCCTTGGTAAAAACTACTCAGTACTGCAATTAGAAATACTCAAGTTCTGAAACAGGAAAGTCATGAGGTGTGGTCAAAATTTAAAGGACAGAAAAGGGATGTGCAAAAAAAGTGGAAATGTTTACCTCAAAACAAATTACAGACAAGAGAAGATGAACATGAAAGTATCAAATTGTTCATACATAAATGGTACTGGATACAAAGTACTCACAAGTACTGCGGTGGTGGTGCTGCGGTAGCGTTGTCGCCTCATAGTAAGACATCCTGTTCGATTCTCAGCTACAGCGTCTTCTGTGTGGAGACATGCGTGAATCAGCGTACCTTTGTTGAAGGTTGTGCGTCAGGGCCGGCAACTCGGCATGTAAAAATCTACTGCCAATCATTAGCGGACCGGAGTTCCGCTGTGGCGACCCCTAACCGGGAAAAGCCCAAAGACACTCTCATAAAGTACTCACAAGTGTGGGCCTATGAAAGGAATGAAAACTGGTTTACTGAAAGGTACAAATCTCAGCTGTACAATGTGGTTCAGTACATACGTGTAGATGAAGGCAAACTAAAGGCTGTTTCTGCCAACACTATACAAGACCCCATTTTTAATTACTCTACGACAAACATTTGACATAAATACTCTACCGTTTTTAAAAAATATTGCAATGCATGTGAACAGGCTAAAGTGAGGTCATAACAGATAAAAAAATGAAACAATGATAAACAATTTTCTATGCAGTTGTAGCTCTACACAGACATGCATACATAAATATATACAAACAATGAACTAATGGTGTTTTATATTAGGCATAAGGATTCAGTTTACATGCTTACAAAACTGCATAAACTGGACAAAATATCTTCCTCATTGAATGATGCATGTATTCTACATCACACAGTTGTATTAGTTTTGACTTTTTACATCTACTTAACTTTATACCCTGCAAGTACTAAAATAAAAGATGGGAATTTAAAAGCATGTGTTTTCATGCAGTATAATTAATGCTATCAAGCTGCTAATAGTGAGGAAACAGTTTTTCACAAAAGGTCCATGCCTAGTTATCTGTACACTGTTTAGTTATCTTTTTTTACAGTCTGCTCGAAATCATAGGTTTTTGAGAAAAAAGTACTGCTACATGCTGCATGCATTAACGGTTTGACTGATGGGTGGCAGTCTGCAAAGTTCATGGTCTGTGTAAAGCCCTGTACCATGAGCTCTTTAAAGAACTCCGTGCGGCACTTGGGATAAATCCAGAGCTGTTCGATTGCTGCCTCCCAAACACTTGGTAGACACTTAATTTACTTAGTCTGACATAGCCGATACCCTCTATCTTATTTCCAATGCATTCCTACATCGCAGACAGTCACCAGCATGTAGCCTTCCATAAACACTAGAAGTTTGACTTTGCTGTTTACACTACTCCACCCCATTCAGAAATTCTGTCAGTCCACACAAACACCAAACCTGCAGCACTTTATACTAGGCCAACAGCACCAACTTTTTCAGTTAACAATACCTAAATCTGTTATTACTAAATTTATTAATGAATTACTGTCACTTTTAATAGTAACTAGCCAGTGACTAAACAATGAGGTAATTTATTGTAGAGTGGTGAGACAGTATCACCTGTTGCAGTTTGACAGAACAGAGTTTCAGAGTGATTAAACTACAAGAACTGTATCCTCTGGTCACTGTCTAACACGTTTCCTGATTTGGCAATGACGACGGCACTTTGCTGTCAGCTTTTATTACCGAGCAAACGGAGCAGGAAAGTAAGGAATCACTTGAGCTGCACATGGGTTTACTTTGGCCTACCTTCCTCACATAGTGGTCAGCAGATCTATTTATAAAACAGTATTCAGATACCTTCTTGCAGACCAAGGAACACAGCAAAAGGCTCAGGTTTCGTTGTCCTTTTGCAGCAGTAATTTAAAGTCCAAGAATAAACAAATACACTAGAAATGTCTAAGTCAAGGGTGTAGCTAGGCATACTGTTTGTACTCTTCTGAGTACAATTTTCTATACATTACTTAGAACAACCACAGCTTGTTTAGGGCATACTATGTCCACAACTTAATACCTCCAATAAGAGTCTCATAACTGAAAAAAATATACGTTTATTGTTTTAGAGGGAAAGTAATGCAAACATTTGTTAAGTGTTGGGAAGGCAACGTTTTCATTTTTCAAATGACAGGGGATTTGTGGGGCAGCAATAAGAGCACATAATTAAAAAAATTATACTCTCTGCCTACACCGCTGGTCTGAGTCACACAGATCTTCTTTATATGACTTGGACTGATGGTATGTAGTGAGAAGCGATCAAAGATTTCATTTTGTAATTGGGAAGGTCTGATTATAAGCAAAATGATTCCTTATAATAAAGTATACTTATCTGCGGCCCTACAGTTTTTACTCTTTTCTTTCCAGCTGCATGCTTTGCACATTTCGGTCTTGAACCTGGACTCTTCGCTAACTTTTGATCATTCTTCACACAGTAAGTGAGTCACATTCAGATGGTATGGGATTCTAAATGGCTAGGACTAACATGGAACCAGTATTCTAACATGTCTAGCTACAATGGTATTTGGATGCATGATGGCTGCTTTGTCTGTGAGAGATCAGCTTGTTTTATTTATACTTTAGCAGGAATAAGATACACGATGAAGAAAGGAGTCTGACTCTCTTCTTCCAAGGAAGTAAACAATGTGGCAGGTGTAAACACCAGCTCCTGTCTGTACCTGATGCTGCTACATTCAAGCAACATGTCTCACCTAGAAGAGAAAAAACATGCACAAGTAGAGAGTCCACCTAGTTAGCCTCCTCCTAGTTAGTTTGTTTCTGCATATGTGGTCTCATCCCCTACTGATCTACAACCACTGAACCTGTGATGCATAGCTCTCACCTGTTTGCTCTGTTCTAAATAAAATTTGTGGTTTTCTAACAAATCACTAAAGACTGAAGTCACTGACTAATGACATGCAGCTCAGTTTCAGACTTTATATTCTTCAGAAAATACACATTAACACAAATCCTGTTATTCTGCAACTTTCTAAATTTATAAGGGCAATAGTTAAAATTTGTCCCCATTTTGGACCTTTGTCCCAGGAATTATTTTAGGCTTTGCCCAGATTTCTTAGGTTAAGCGGTATGCTGTGATCCTACACAATGTTACTATTATTTACTAAGTAGTCAACTAGGTACTTTCATTGGGGGCATACTTGAAATGTCTCAGTTTAGAGCAGTTCCGCCATCATGCAGTATGCCAGCACTATCTGTGGGATTCAAACCCAGGTTTAGACAACAGTGCCTTTACCCCTATACCAGGGGTCTGCAACGTTCACTATCAAAAGAGCCATTTTGGCCCCTCTAAGACCAAATAAAATTCATTGGGAGCCACAAAACCTATTTGACCCCTAAAATGAAGATAACTCGGTGTATAAAGTTTTATATATAATTATCCTAAATATAAAATAACTAAGTTTATGCAATATTTAAAATCTGTCCCTATTTTTGTTCCTTTGTTGGGATTGCTCGATCGCTGTCAGTGTGTGTGTGTGTGTGTGTGTGTGTGTGTGTGTGTGTGTGTGTGTGTATGTATGTGATATCTCTCAACCTCTTAGAACAAGAAATCTGGAGAAAGCCATAAATAGTGGGGCCCAAAGACCCAAAAATAGGGACACTTTTTGAATATTGCTCTTTCAAACTTAGAAAGTTGATAGAATAACATATTTTGACTTAGCATGAATTTTCTGAAGGGTATGAAGTCTGAAACTCAAATGTCTGTATTTTTTCTGACTTCAGCTCTCAATGACTTGCTAAAAAAACACATTTTTATGAGAAACAGACCAAAACTATGAGGCAAAAGTCAGGACATTCGGTGAAAATCTGCACAGTTGAGAGGTAAGTGTGTGTGCCTGTGTGTGTGGAAAATGCATGTTAACAGAAACCATATCATTCTAGAAAGTTTATAAGAACAATAAGTCCATCCCTATTTTTGTTCCTTTGTTCCCCTCATAGCCGGCCTTAGGCATAGGCCAGCTATGTGGCCGCCTAGGGCGCCGCTCTACTAGGGAATCTTTTTCAGTATTTATTTGGTGTAGGTAGACCAGGATAGGGGCACCAGGTGGTGTGGAGGTGGGGTACCATGGAGCCCTTTTGCCTAAGGCACCGGTTGACCTAAGGCCGCTCCAGGACTTCCCCTTTATTTATGGCTGAGTCTAGATTTCTTGTGGTAAGACTTTGAGAGGTATGGAAACCTTTCAGGAGATGCTGCTGCTGCCAGGGGATCGCTTGATTGCTCTGTGTGTGTGGAATGCATGGCAAAAGAAATCATGTTATTCTAGCAAGTTTGTAAGAGCAATATTTAAAGTCCATTGCTCGATTGTTCTCAGTGTGTGTGTGTGTCTGCGCATGTGTGCATGCATGTGTGTGTGTGTGTGTGTGTGTGTGTGTGTGTGTTGGCAGTAGAGTGGCCATTATTTTTCAAAGCTACAGGGAGCCACTGCCGAGGGGTGGAAGAGCCACATGCAGCTCCAGAGCAGCAGGTTGCAGACCCCTGCACTATACAATACTACTTAATATTAAGGCTATCATAACATTGAAATGATTACTGTCTCCTTGAGACGGCATTGCTATTTGAATTGCTTCAGTTTTACTGTTGACTCTTTTTAGCAAGAGTTTATTTTAAACAAATGCAGGCTCATTGCCAGGAATACTATGGACTAGATTTCTGTCATTATAGGATTCATTCTGTGTGTACTCAGGGTAAAGATTTTCTTAAGTATCAGGGCAAAATACTTTGTTTTGGGACTAACATAACCCCTTACTTTCCATATGGACAGACATCTTTGGGGGAGGATTCCATTGCTTCAAATTTCTCACTAGAAAGGGCAGTACATTTTCATGCCTCAGTAGCTTATGAGCAATGATTGAATATAATATATATACCAATCAGAATACAATGCATGTACATTTTATTTTATTTATTTTACATTTGTTAACTGGGGGTGTCTGACTGAGTCGAAAAGGCCCTTTTTCAGCAGAGGCCTGGGGAGAAAAGCTCCACATAGAAAAATTACAGATACATTTAGTTATTTAGACATGATCAGCATAAACACAAATTACAAAAGATGTCTGAAAAATATGTTGGTTTGCTTATTTCCCTTACTTTTGTCGGGCTAAATGATCTGCTCTTTTGGAGACTCTGGTCAGAGGTGAGGTGAAGACACAGTCTGCACACACTTCTGTGTGGGGTCAGATCATTCTGATCTCAGTCCAAGTTAACTGCCGCCACAGCCATCAGGTTTTAAGTTCCTCAAAGGCAGCTCAGAGATCTGACTGTTTGCACAGGATGACTTTCCAGGAGTGAGTCCTGGTTCCCTTACAACGGCAGACGCAGTGACCCTTAACCTTCCGCAGCTGTCTTACTGTGAAAAAAGGACATGGCAAGAATATTGACAGGGGAACCAAAAGCAGACTACCGTATGTCAAGTGTAAGCGAAGAAAGCCTTCATGTTGAGTTGTGAAAGCCTTTAGCCAAGGAAAAGCTTAAAATGGACTCCTCTCCAAACAAGTAGAAAGCAAAAAATAAACACGAAGGAAACATAGTAAACAGTAGCTGATGCATATGTTTGGGTGTTCTGGACAGGTTATACAAGCATGTACCATACAGTGGAACAATCAGAATATGACACACACACAGGACTTGTTGGAGATGGGAATGGCTTTAAAATGAGTACTTCTGAATAAGCAGTTCTTCAGAAATGTCAGTAGCCTGAAGAATAGGACAAGTGATTTATAAACACTGTTACTGGTATCCCATGTCACATTGGGTGAAGGGTTTCAAGGAAAGAGTACAAAGCAGTGTCTTGATTGGAACAAGTACTTATTAAAATAAAATACAAGAGAAAGAAAAACAGGGATACAAAGAAGGAAGTAAGGGATAAACATCTCTAAGGTTAAGGATTGACATAAGGGGGTATGTGGTGCTAAGGGAACCCAGTTACTCAAGGGAGGGCAAATAACATCCAGAGTGAAGTGACAAGTTATTTACAGACCATGCATCTTACATGAAAGAAGATGACAAGGGAATGAAATATTGGGCAGAGGGCACAAGGAGCAATAAATAAATGATTAAGCCCAACAGTAGAATAGTGTGAGCCGAAAGTGTTTTCCAAAGTCTTTCTTGTATATTTACACGAGGACAGATCTCTCACTCAGTCAGTCACACACACGCTGATGCAGATGCAGGACTTTACTCCATGAAGTCCACCTCAGTGGTGCAACTAGTCCTGCATAGCATTCCATTCCATTCCATTCCTATCCCCACCTTATGTTTCACCTATTGCACTGCCTCTTCTGGCAGTACATTACATTGCTGTACTACCATCTCTGTGAAGTAGTAATCACTGATGTCTGAGCTCAATCTTTCTTCTCACACAACCTTCTGCCTCCCTCTCTGGCTCCTTCTTTATTGCTGTGCCACAAAATCCTGACCCCAAATTATGCAGTATGTGTACATTACACCTCTCTCTTTTTTTAACATCCTCTCCATACTGTGGACATTCATGTGAATCTAAACCCTGCTCCTTCCACTAGCTCTCATTTTCTTTCTTATCCTGGTAACTTTTTACTGAACATTTGCATGTGACTTGACAATCATGTGTCAGTACTGTTTCTAGACATACATGCAATACACCAAACAAGGAGTCCACAATGCCTTGTATGATGGATAAGTGACATACACATCAGTAGAATCCCCTCCCCTGGCCACTCAGCATTCATTTCATCTTCACCATTGCCCTCACTGCACAGCATGATTAGGTCAGGTGGTAATTATGACACCCACACCTTTTTCCTGCTTTGCTATCCCAAGAGAATACCTCCAGATATACAAGAAAATGCTTGTTTCTGCCCAATAACAACACTTTGCTGCAAAATGTTGCAGATGCTATCTGCTTATTGTGTCAACTACACTAGCTTATACTTGAGGCTTTCACTACATCCTTGGCGACCCCTAATTTTTCACTCTAGCCTGATACAAACACAAAGAATTAGTCCAGACCCATTTCTAAACTCTCCAGCATCCCAGTAGTCACTGTGTTTAGTTCAACAGACAGCTTGGCTACACTTTTCCTGCTATGTAGCATATTCCCATTTCAGTTCACCAGTCTAGATGCCAAGATTTTTAACTATTCCACCAGCCTGCTCTGCAGAGAAACAACAAATGCCTCACTAACAACCAGCTATACGTCCACTGGGTTCCACTTCTAGGCCTTGGCAGATTCTCAGTCACAGAATGGAACCAGGTTAGAACAAAAAGACCTCTGCTGCAAGAATCCATGTTGTAACCTATCTGCTAGACAATTAGCAATCTGGAATTCTGCCAGCATTCCTAACAAAGTTGCTTTGTCACCTCTTTCAGAGATGGAGGTATGGATCATGTGTCATTAGTTATCTGATATTTCTTTGAACCCCCCTTTTAAGCAAGGAGACTGCTGATGGCACCTATCAGTCCAAGACCATCATCTATCCTCTCCCAAAGGTGGTGATGTTTTACCAGTAAATTACCCAGCACTTCATCTATTAATCCCCTTGCAGTTTTCTGCCTCCTCTCTAGTAACCTCAGCACTTATTCAGCTCTGTCAATTTTTACTTCCGAAACTGACACCTATATATTCATCTACTGTTTTGTAAACACTGAAAAATTATTCAGTTTATCAGTCTAGTTTTCTGCTTGATTTTTCATACTATCTGTCACACCATAACTCACGTCTTGTAACTTGCCCACATCTGCCTGTCCTTCATCACTTTTGTCACATTTCTAGATCCTTCTGTTGAGCTGGTATACTCAGATGACATACATTTGTGAGAGTACTGGTTGCCCGTTAGCAATGAATGGGGATGAAGCAAATGGAAAAGCATTTTGAATGAGGTTCCAGAAAGGTTCACTGTTGTTCTAATACAGTTTAATACATATGTATCTGTTGCATATTGTGAGCCTAGATTAGAGATATCCTTGCCAGTTAACATGGCTATAGCTGAACACGGATGAAGATATACTAAGGATTTAGCTATACGACAGAGTTGAGCCCAAAAATCATAGTGAGATTTACTGAAGTTAAATGTAAGGTCAGGTATTTTGAGAAAAGCAACACACAGCTGCTTTACAGACGATCATGCAACCAAGCTATCCAAGGAACAAACAGCGGCAGGTGATGTAAGTGTAGCATGTAATACTGTTATGAGGACTAAAATAAAATCAAATAGGATGCTGGGCTGTCTGTAAAGAAATGATTGACTTTAATGCGACTTTGATGGAATTATAATAATATCAGGCTGGTGAGAGTTTATCTGGAGTACAGAGATCTGTCCAGGAGATGTTTTATAAAACGGCAGGTCCAGTTGGTGGAAGTGGTACAATAAGAATAAAAAAATTAACTATTAAATGTAGGAAGAGTTTACATTATGAAAAAATGCTTAAAATGTTTCGAATGTATTACTTTGAAGAAAGGGGGGAAGAGGATAAAGGTTTAGACTGATGGTATAGTTAGAGGGGTAGCTGAGGCTATGCAATTCTAGAAAAGATAAGGAAGGTGGGAAAGCAGCCATTTTAGGAAGTATATTAGAAATGTTCGCCAAGTGAAAGTGCAGCAAACTGATGTAATGAAATACACAAAAGGGCTGTTGGTCAAAAACACGTGAATAGGTTTAGGAGGCAATGGAAGGGTAAAATAATCCGGTGGTAGGATAGCTACATTTCAGGGTATCTGCAACTATCTGCTGAATTAGATCAACTTAATTTTCTGACAGTTATATGCATATACAAATGTATGTATTTGCAGGGCCTCAGCTGCACGCTTTCTATTTACCTTTTTTCTTTTCTACTTTTTACCATAATTGGTTCCTAACTCAGTCAGTCTGTGATTACAGCCTCACTTTACCACATCCGTCTTCTTATGCACACCTTTTCCTAGAATGCAATCTAATACTTCCTTTACTCTGGTATAGCCTCTTACTGCTCCAGGTTTCTTTTCTGCAAGTTTATAAGCAGATTGCAGTGTCCTGTCCTGCATTTTAAATCCTCTTGCAAAATTCAGTGACCCAAGGAACATGCACTACACATTTTAGCCCCCTTGTCATCCACTTAACTCCATGCCATGAGGTCCAAGTCATGAGAAACAGCCTAAAGAATTGACAAGAAACCAGCTACTAAACAAGCTTACACAATATTCCTCTTAAGCTTTAGGAGCCAATTCCATCGCTACGTAACTGAATCCTAATATAGTATAAACTGTAGGCATGTGTCATTCCTCCAGGAAATAGTCATTGCATGAAATTAAGCTTCCCTTTACTGTAAATCAGTGTTCATTTTGCATTGAACTCTATCAATGCATTTCAAGATTATGGAATGCAGTGAACAGCAAGTTTAAATACATAATCATTAAAATTACATGCCTGAATGCTTCCAGTGTAAACAATATGCTAAAATGCATGAAAATTAAAGCTATACAGCCACCTTGTATATATAAAATTCATAACAATTTTAGCTGACCAAATGAAGTAGTCTCATTTTTAAAACAGCAACAATGCATAAAATGTCACTGAAAATGTACATTATATCTATTTTGCCATCTTGTTTCTTTAGTCATCAATTTATTGCCTTAATTAACCCTTTTCAGTTCAGACATGATTTTAATTATAACTTGAAAAGGGATTGTATTTAATGTGTTCACCTAATGATTTTTCACTTTTCTTATTCTTAATGTCAGCTAGATGTTTTGTCACCCATTTTCTTTACCTCCTACTGCATTTACCTGGGCAGAGCACACAACACTGGCATGTGGCTAAATGTACCTCATGTTCCATGATGGAATTCACAAAGGATTATAAGAAGTATAAATAAAATGTTTAGAATCAACAACTCTTACTGCATCACCGTGCCCCTGTCATATTGCTGGACTTAGAAGTCACAATTCTCCTCTGTTTTTATGTTTTTCTACTCTTCTTAAAATACTGTCCTAGGAACCAAACAAAGCCCTTTTCAGTTATCGACATGACTTAAACTTACATACCAATATTTAGTTAAATTATGATGCGAGAGAAAAGAATGTTATCTCTTCCCTTGCTAAAGAGAGACTAACTTTAGACTTATCTGAGCTACATGTATTCCCACTAGTGATGTGATTGCTGGTTACATTTTCTCAGATCAACTTTAATGTGATTGCTATCCCCCCTGTTGTGTTTTATTACTTTACTGTTTGTCAGTCATCATATAAGGCAGCGTTAGCACAGCTTTACTGTAACATCCTTTGTAGAAAACTACTAATACTATTACTGGTACTAGAGATGAAATTAATATTTGTAATGACCATGTTTTTTCTATATGTACACCAACACCGTGGGACTTCTTCTCTGCAGAGACTTGTAACCCTCCTTCTTTTACAAATTCAGACAAACATTTCTTACATTTCTAAGCAGAAGAACAGCCCCTATCTGCTTCATATATGACTCTATAACATAATGAAATCCAACTAATCCTTTCAGTCTAACCAACTCGACCTAATTATACATCTAAACACAGTGTCTAAATTTAATTTCCATTTTAATTGCCCCAAACTGTCTTTGTTTCCAGTCTCGTCACTTATCTCAAATTACACTGACTGAGCACTTTTCCTAGAACTATAAATATGCATAAAATGTTCTTATTTATTTTCTACATTTCCATTATTTTCAGATAAATGAATCCCACTATTTTCAAACCTTCACTACTGACCATGTGTCCATATCTTTATGGATGTGTACGACTGCAAACTTCTTATGTTAAGCTATATTAAAACCACTGAACCACTTTCTAAAATTTTTGTATGACTATTTTTTTATTACGTTTGTAATACAGACTTTGTTACTCTTAAGTCACCGTTTAAATTCTTTTCTTGTTTTCTGCTGTAACTCCCAAGCTGTTGTTGAAACTGGTCCATGCTACATCAGTCCACTACCCCGATCAACTAATATAAATAATAAATAAATAAATATATAAAATAAATAAAAGGTATAATAAATATAGGTTGAAGATAAAGACAACCTACTGGCTGATACATTTAGCTCTTGACTTTATTCCTCTCTCCCCTCTTTCTGTACCTCAAGATATACCTGAAACTGACTCGCCTCCAGCTATCACACAAGACCATGTCCTAAAAGTGCTACCAAAAGCTAAAAATACTGCATCAGTGGATTCTGTAAATATCCATGGATGTATCTTAAGTAGCATGAAGCATGATTTAGCCACATCTTTAACAACACTGTTCAGCCTCAGCATCCATACAGGTCTTGTACCAGGCAAGTGGAGAACAACTGCAATCATCCCCCTTCATAAAGGAAAACCTTACACAGACCCAGGCAATTACAGACCCATAAGTCTGACCAGCCTCATATGCAAATCATGGAAAGACTTATCATAGAACTGATCGATCAGGACACAGGGAACCTCTAAATACTGGACCTGTCTCAGTTTGGATTGGTCAAGGGCAAGGTCATACTTACTCAACCTGGTGGAATTTTTTGAAAAGATCTCCAAAGCAATAGATGAAGGCAAAGCAGTACACAATGTATAGCTCCATGTGGTCAAAGGTTTTCATGCATCTCCCCACATGGGCATAATAGAAAAGCCAAATAAACTGGGAATAAATCCCTATGTCACCTGTTTGATTGCCAACTGGCTTACAGGTAGGATGTAGGAAATCAAAATAGGAGATGTTACCTCCACAAAGAGACTAGTCATCAGTGGAGTCCCCCAGAGTTCTGTGCTGGTACTTCTCCTGTTTGGCATCTACTTTTCTGAAATAAAAGACAATATGAAAGGGCTCTGGCTGGTTAAGTCGGCAGATGACTGCAAGCTAGGAGCAGTCACCGAGCCCTCAAATGACTTGGCCATGTTGCAGGAAGGTTGGTGCGAAAATCATGGACTGAAAGTAAATGCCAAATAATACATTACTGTATCCTTTGGGAAGTCATACTCCTGGGAATGACCACACTGACAATATGTTCCTAAGAGCTGACCCAGTTGTTTCGGATTTGGGTACTTATGTGGACAGTGACCTAACTTTTGCCCAATATGTGTCCATTGTTGTAAGAAAGTCTTTCTATACTGCACAGCTTATAAACAAAGGGACTATGTTGAGATCTAGGTATGTCACTGTCTCCCTTTTCTCAGCCCTCATTAGGCCAGTCATCAGATATAACATCCCATCTGGCATGTACCTGTCCTGCCACATGAAGTAACTGAAACTCTCACAGAAATACCTTACTAAAAGGATGCATGGCCTAAACAGAATGACTCCATTATGATGCGTAAAAGTATCCTGAAATTAAGAAAATCATTGATATGTTTACTATAAGAAGCCGCTTTAAAAATTAGATGTTTAATGGATAATTCATTGTATATGAACATTTATTTAATTTATTTTAATATTTGTTGACTGGGTTAGTCCAAATGGGCAGAAGCCCTTTTTCATCAGAGACCAGAGGGATAAATACTGTGCAGAATCCACATAACATGCAAAAAAAAAAAAAAAACAATGGACTGTGTGATAACTTTTTTGTAAGTGTAAAATCTGCACTGATTATTCATATAATGCACAGTTCACTCTTTTTCAGGCTTTCTAAAGCTAAATGTTTGTGCCTTAAGTTAAATCAGCAGAACATCTGCCTTTGTTAAGATACATAATGTCCAAATCAGAATCTGCACCTCCAGGAAAGCCTGTTTTATGGGCTATACTGCTAGTGTAAAGGAAGATTTACTTCATCTACATTAATTATTGCCAATCAAGCTAGTCAACTGGCACAGAGGTAGCACAGCCTCTGCTAAAATGCATTTGTTTACCACTCTGCATGCCAGAAGACAGGCTGAGAGCAAAGTGATTGGCCAAAGGCAAAGGAGCCTGCAGGATTTTTTGCAGGGGAGTGCAAACCTAGAGCCCTGCCCACACAGCCCCAGAACCCCGCCCACACAACCCCACCCCCTCCGCCCACACAGCCATTCCAGTGTCCCATTACTTGGATATTTCTCCCCATTTGTCATAGACACTGTTCAAATCCTTCAGTGTGCATACTGTTATATGCTTTACTTCTACAATGATTACAAATATTTAGATTTCTTTTACAACTTTTATTTCAAATTTTATAGCACAAACACTGATAGACATTTACTAAACCTAAACAAAGCAATAGTCTTACAATGAAAACAGAACTTAGCATTAAAACTGCTCTACCTTTGAAACCCACATTCACTGAAACAGCATTGAAACCCACATTCAAAGAAAATGCATCTGGCCAGTGGCAGGGTAAGTTTACCTTTGGGCTGTTTTCAAACCATAGGCTCCTTGCACACATTTTTAAAACCATGCAAAAGTTCTTTGATTCACCTTCCTGACTGTATTAATTATACTATATAATAATTGAATTATATCCCTTGTATAATACAGCACCACTTGTTAGAGTGTGTTTTAAATTTATAGTTCTGAACATTTTTGCTTTAAGCAATGAAACAAATCATATGAACCAATAATGACAACCTGCCCAATTCAGAACATTTCAACCCTAAAGGGCCACTCAAACTTCTGTCATACAATCCGCCATATCAATCAATATGCAGAATCTCTGCAGAAGTAAAAGTCAACTGAATAATTCCACATTGAAGAGTTCTGAAACCAATGAAGAGGTTGTTGCTAGAAAACAACTTTATATTTAAGTGTTTCATTTACAAATCCAGTGCCTGTTGCCCTTGAAGAATAAATTGCCTATGTTACATTAAAAGAAAGGGTAAGCTGGTATGTTGCAATAGGGAACATGTGGCAAGCTATAAAACAGGTTCATAGTTATTAAGTGTCTCATCCAAAGGAGGACATACTAAGGACTGCAGTACCATACCCCCTTAAAATACAAATGTACATGTAGGAACAGAACCTATAGCCCTTTGCATCAAGATGCAAGAGTGCTACCTGCTGTGCTAACACTGCTTTAAAATTCTATACCACAATAACGATACCATTTGCTAAAAAAACAGTTGCACATTTTAAGCAGACTTAGCATGAGCAGGAGTAACTTTTGCTTCCCTTGAAGCTCACAATTCCTTGAAAATGCACTTGAAAATAAATTCCACCGGCTAGATCTAACTAGGGCATTTCTCTCTCTCTCTGACTCTGTCTGTCTCTCTCTCTCTCTCTCTCACACACACACCTCAACTTCTTAGCGCAAGAAATCTGGACAAAGCCTAAAATAAACAGGGACAGATTATGAATATTGCTTTCATGAATTTATAAAATTGCTAGAATAACAGGGTTTGTGTTGGTATGCATTTTTTTAAAGGATATTATGTCTAGAACTATTTAGCAACTTCAATCCTTTTTAGGAGGAATATGGGGCAAAAATCTAGACAGCTGAGGGGTATGCTTCCTCCCTTTTACACACACACACACACACACACACACACACACACACACACACACACACACACACACACACACACACACACACACACACACACACACACACACACACACACACACACCAAACTAGGAACACATTTAGAAAGTTGCTAGAATAACAGGATTTGTTTTAGAATATATTTTCTGAAGGATATCAAGTCTGAAACTCAAATGCATGTCATTTATTTAGTAACTTTAATCCTTAGCTCATCCCAGTGATTTGTCAAAAACAGAATTTTAATGAGGAACAGACCAAAATATAATGCAAAAATCTGAACATTCTGTGAAAATCTGTATAGTTGAGAGGTATGAGTCAGACACATTCATCCCTCTACCTCCTTAGAAAGTGGATAGAGCAACATGTTTTGCATTAGTATGCATTTTCTGAAAGATATCGTCTAAAGCTCAAATGTCTGCCATTATTTTCTGAGTTCAGTCCTCATTGATTTGCCAGAAAAACACAATTTTATGAGAAAGAAACCGAAAATATGAGGCAAACATCTGGATAACTGCACGGTATGAACCCCCCCACACACACACACACACACACACACACACACACTCCTTCCTCCCTCTTTCTCTGTCAATGTGGTCAGTAACATTCTCACAGGGCTCTTACACCTCAAATCACCAAACAATGTCTCTGTTATTAGGACAAACTCTACATTAACATTTTCCTTAGACAACCTACATGTACGGAAACTAAAGACATCCTGTACGTTTAAGCAATGGCTTAAGCTCCATGAATGCTTCTGCCATCAAGAAAAACCTCCGCATTAGCATTTTCTTGGATATCAAATGCTAGTCTTTCCTGAAAAAAATTAAGTAAAACTAAAATGCATTACATTTTTTTTCCAAGACTAAGCTTGTATCTCTAATGAGTATGTCTTTATTTTGAGGAGAAAGCTTCATCAAATCACACACACACACACACACACACACACACACACACACACACACACACACTGCAGAACAGGCAGAAAGCAAGAGAGTCAAAGGTCATTTGTAGACATACCTGCCAGGAACTGCAGATGCATGATACAAACAGAATCTTCATCTCTGAGTCTCAACACAGTTATTCAATCCCATATTTTAGCTTGAGAACCACAGCCTTCATCTTGGACACAACACTTCCCTTCAGCCCTTACTTTTTAACTCTTGTTCTGTCCAGACCCAATATATGCTGCTCACAAAGAGACAGCCTTCTATTATAAAACAACATAATAAACACAGTCTCTGTCCACAGAAGGTCAGTGTGCTATGCATCCAGCAGTGGTTTATATTCAATACTGAGGTGAGACTTTTTAATAACAAAAATCCTTTCTAACAAAATATTGGTTTATAAAATACAAACACACCACAGTTTGATGCATATTAACCAGGGTGTTTTAGTTGGGTAGAACAGAAATTTCAGTACTCAAAAAAACTACTAATAAGCCCTCACTGACAAGTTAATCTGAACAAATCTGTCTACTTTTGTCAGTGTAAACTAACAAACATTAATGGTTGCACTTCTGAGCAGCTAGTCTAGTGTTGAATTCAGGGGTCTGGTTTACTGCAGAACATGACAGAGTCACATAATAGTAAGCTGGCAGCTAACAGTGTACATGCCTGCATATCTTATCGGTTCATAGGTGAATACTAGGGTAACTGCCCTTATGGGCCATTGTAAGACTAGACAATAACCCAATATAACTGTAGAATGAAACAAACAGGATCTAGCAGCATAGAAAAGTTTGATACAATTCTAATAAATGCCATCCATGAGACCAGGTATGTCCTCTTGGATAGCTTACTAGTAACAAATGTTTTAATTAATTTGATTAAACAGAGTGTTGGGCACACCCATCAGAGAAAGAAAAAGGTGCATATGTATGCAGATTTTGCACAGAATTTGTAAACCATGAGGTTATAAAGCAGCTTTTATTTGGGTGGAAAACGAACCACAGCAAAACCCTCTATCCATTGTGAAAACTGAGAAGGACCTAAGCAAAGGGAGGGATGCAAAAAGAAACACAACTAACAGGTCAGATAATACACAGGTAACGAAAGATGAAGCATTCAGAGGAACAGCAGAGCTTCTCAACTTCTAACTGCTGTGCTTTAAATGGCATGCTGACTGCTGTCCTACATACTCTGTGATTAACAAACTTCCTCGTGGACTCTGCCACTGCTAGAGGTAATGGTTGAACAGACCACAAGGTTCTGTGGGCAGAAATTCTGAACCTCTAACCTCTAAAAATGTCAGACAAGAGTAAACTCTTAAGTAAACCTTTATCATTCCCATCAAAGTGAAGCAACAAAAGCTGAGGACTTCCCACTTGCTAAATGATTCAATGAAAAGCTGGAAGAAGGTGTGCAAAACAGATGCCAGGGAAGCCTCTTCAAATGAACTCCACAGAGGCAGGAGCCAAGCCCAAAACTAGGCTGTTCAATGTCACTGCTGTCTTTTTTGAAGTTAACACAGTGTATAATTGACATAATAATACTACTAATAATAATAATAATAACAATATTAAGAACAATAATAACAACAACATCTGCATGCATTAAACAACAAATGCCACTCATCAGTCCGCTCTGCTAGTGCCCTCAGGTTCTTTTGATGACTTGCTCTCTTATCTTCAAGCATTCCTCCAATAACAGTGCCACAAAAAGGCTGACCCTAAACAGCTTCGTGGGTGTAGAGACATAAAGCCCTCAGTACAAGCCAGGCAACCAGACTTCAGTTAGTGGTCTGGATAATGAGGGAGAACAAGAGTAATAAAGTTTAGTTTGCTCACTTATTCACAGGGGAGGGGCAAATAACATGTATACATACAAGGGCTCCCCCAAGGGCTGCATCCCAAAAGTGGGAATTACATCATACATGGATGTAAACTGATGCAAAGTTCATTGACTGCAAAAACCCTGTGAATGAGAAGACATCTGCAGTGGAAGCTAGAACTTAATTCAAACAAAAAGTCCAATCCTGCAGAGTACTGATGACTGCTCCCACTCCTAGCTAGCTGTGATAATTTAGAAGATAGTGGTACATAACGTATATAAATACAAATAAAACTAAGAAAGGTTATTATCTGGGGAACAAAACAGCATGAATGAAAGTACAAGTAAACAGAATAATAATTTCAGACAGTGATGCATCACAAAGCAGCAAAATAAACAATTTACAGAACAATAATTTTGACAAAACCAGCAAGAAATATAGCACCGCTTTGCTTGAGATATATTTTGATAACAATGACAGGAAGTGACAGAGTACCAATGAATGCGATCAGTAGCAAACTGCTATCCTTAATCGGACCATGAAATAGTATAGCATATGGAGCTCTCTCCAGAAAAAACGGTAAACATTAAACTTTGCAATGTTAATCTAATGAAAAGACGGTATCTAAGTTTACATGGGTAACATCACAACCACATATCAAACTGGTGCGAAGGTGGATGGCCACAAGAGATTTGTATGTAAGCTTGTTGTGAGTTTCTAATTTCAGTAAGCAGTTTCTTCAACACTTTACTAATTTAAGTGGAGATCTTTTAGCTACCATGTCTGTTAACTGATTTGAGGAGTATGGAATAGAAGTGCAGATTCCCTAAGGTTGGAGGGTGTTCTGATGATTACACCAGTTAATAAAATACATTTATAATCTAATTTATGTATACACACACACACACCTCTTAAACACTTAAAAACACACACGCACACACCTACCTCTCATTTGTATGCTCATCCCAAGTCCAAACGGCTTCTGGAATTCAAACTCCGCTCGCGAATGTGGAAGATGAAGATGCAAACCATCGGTTGCACGTATGGAGAAGCATAGATGCTGGAAGCTGTTGAAGACTGGGGGGGGGGAGGATGAGAAGGGCACTTAGTGATCTAAAAATGGTAATTTTTATAACTATGTACTACCGCAACATAGGTTCAGTTGGAGGACATTTTAAGCTTAGCCAATTCTCTTTTGGTGCTTGAATTAACATTTTCTGATTGGTGTTCCCTATCCCAGGGCTGATAATTGTATATTAGCCCTTGTGAGAATAATTGTGATCATACCATAGATAATTTGAGGGGACCCATGTAAAGGATGCAGCATTTAGGAACTGCCTCTATCCATTAGTGGTATGAGGGGCAATCCTGGAGTACATTTTCTATTACCCATCCTTAGATCTATGTTGCATTTGAATATGGATGGATGAGCTTTATTTTATTTGTATGTATAGTCTGTTCAGGAACAATGGTAGGCTCTGTGATATATATCCATCTCTCCACAACATTCAGTTTAGATAACTGGACTGAGTATTTCTGATGCCATTTGACTTGCTGATGTTCAGCAGGTCCATCTGTATTAGGTCAGAGGATGCCTTGTATGCCTGACATGTCACCTCTAAGCACTCTGTACGATACTGAGTATAGTAATAAATCTTTGAAGTGGCCCATGCAAGACCTATTATTTAGGACTTGTATCCTTTTAGTAAGGTATCTCTGAAGGTATTCCAATTGTTTCATGGGGCTGGACAGATTTATGCCAAAGTGGGCATTATACAAAATGATTGACATAATGAGAGCTTTGTAAAGGGGGACAACAACATCTCTAGATCTAGTCACAATTTATTTATAAGCTATGCAATATAGAAAGGCTTTCTTATAACTCTAGGCACATGCTGGTCAAAAGTTAGGCCACTGTACACACAAGTTCCCAAATGCCAAACAATTGGGTCAGTTCTCAGAGGGCATTGTCATAATTTTGACACCAGTTATTATTTGGGACAAACCTTCCTGTACGATGGTTAAGTCATTTGCGGACTCAATGACTGCTCCTAGCTTGCAGTAATCTCAAACTTAGCCGGCCAAAGTCCTTTGGTATTTCCTTTTACTTTTGAGATGTATATGCCAAACAGAAAAAGTCTCAGCACCAAACCTTGGGGGGCTCCATTGGTGACTGGTCTCTTCCCCTGTTTTGATCTCCTGCATCCTGTGAGCAAACTGGCAATCCAGCTGGTGATGTAAGTGTTTGCTCTTACATGATTCATCTTTTGTACTACACCTGAGTAGGGGATTGTGTCAAAAGGTTTAGCCAGGTCAAGGTAATGTGGTGTGAACTGTTTTACCTTCATCCATTGCTTTGGTGACAAGAGTAAAGCTTAAAATTTGCCCATGATTTTGAGCCTTTCACACTTTCCTCTGGGCTGTTTTCAAACACATTTTTAGGGCCATGCATTCATGTATGAATTCTTTGATTCACCTTCCTGATTGTATTAAATTATATTCCTTGTATAACACAACACCAGTTGTTAGAATGTGTTTTATGTCCGTAGTTTTGAACAGTCTTCTAGTAAGCAATGAAACAAAATGTATGAACCAATAATGACAAAACTACCCATTTCAGTACATTTCAACCATAAAAGGCCACTCAAACTTCTGTCATTACAATTCACCAATATCAGTAAATATACTGCAGAACTAAGTCATCTAAATAATTCCACATTAAAGGGATTTCTAACTAATGAACAGGTTGCTGTTAGGAAACTTTATATTTCATTGTTTCATCTACAAATAAATTGGCTGTTGCACGTGAATAATAAATTGCCTATGTTACATTAAAAATGATAAGCTAGTAATATTGCAATAGAGAATGGATGGCAGACTGATGACAGGTTCATAGTTACTAGGTAACTCCTCAAAAGGAGGGCATTCTCAGGACTGCAGCATCCACTCTCTTTAAAGTACAACACAGTACAGTATCAGCAACCCATCTACATACTCTGAGAGTAGAACCCATAGCCTTTGGCATCAAAAGTAAAGCTAATACCTGTTGTGCTACTAAATGCAATCCGACGTGGAATAAGCAGCACTAAACGTCTCTTCCCCTGAAGCTCTCAGCTCCCTGAAAAATGTTTTATTTAACTTTTGTTTACCAGGAAAGTCTCACATGGAACAAAGCCAGGTTTTAGCAGAGGCCCAGGGAGAAATGCTCCAGAAGCATGCCTTTGTAACATAGGAGGAAACCTACACAAACACAGGGAGAACATACAGACTCTGCACAGAAGGTACCTCAGCCAAGAATCAAACCAGAGAACCTCTTGTTGTGAGGCAACAATACTACCACTGCACCATCCAATTGACACAACTAAACCTCTCAATTTCACAGCAGAAGAAATCTGGAAAAAGGAAAAAATGTATTTGTAGGGGGAGGGCAAAGGCCCAAAACCAGAGACACATTTTAAATATCGGTTGTATAATCTTAGAAAGTTGCTGAAATAATGTTTTGTGTTACCATGTGTTTCCAAAAAGACCGGAAGACTGAAATTTAAAGCGCCATCATTTAGTGAATTCCATTATCAGTGATTTGCCACAAAACCAGAAATTTTAAGAGGAACAGACAAATGAATGTGAAAATGTAGACAGTGGAGAGCTATGGACTGTGTGGTGGTGTGGGTAGAGAATGCAGGTCTTTGTACCTAAGGCTCAGGGTTTGAGCGTAGGCAATCATAAACAGTAGTTAGGAGTAACTGGGGCATTTTACACAGACACACACACACCTAAAAAGTTAAACAGAGACACACCAGCCACTATAAAGTTAAACAGAGGCATGCAAACCACAACATTTTTCACCATACCTTTTATATCCCACTGTTTGCTATACACTAATTCCACACATCTTCATTTACACAAAACATAAAGACATGTCATAAAAACCCTGTCCACCACAGTGTCATGTTTTAAAGTCACTTTATCATATACACTGTATAATATAATCTCTAAAGTAAAACTGTGCAATCAAACTTTAAAACATTTGCCACATTTTCCAAAAAAATGTACCTTCTTTTTCAGACTCTTTAAAAGTATGAAGTGTTGTTTCTTTCACCAGGCAGCCATCCTTCACACATAACATATCCACTCTGGTATATATCATTTTTTGATTTAACATGAGGCATATTCAAAGTAGGATTTAGTTAAAAAAAGCCATCATTCTTGCCGATGCTTATACAACACTTGTATTTTTATTAATACCTTCCCTTTTTCTGTTTCTTCTGCTAGTCCATCCTATAGATCTATCAAAATAACATTTCCTCATAATGGATTAATACCATTCTTTATATTTTCCTAAAATAACAGAATACCTACTTTCCATATGCTCTTTGTTTTGCACAGCAAATACATATCATTCCCAAAAATCTCCAGTTTCTTTTTCCTTTTCATAAAATATTCCATAAAACAGAATATTTCTTTGTAACAGTTGCCTTAAAATACCTCATTATCATTTTTAACTTTATCAAAAACTCATACATAAAGCTGCTAAATGAGTTACAATTTACAAGTTGCTACTATAAAGTTAAACGGAGGCACACCAGCTACTGAAATGTTAAACGGAGGCACACCAGCTACTGTAAAGTTAAATAGAGGCATACTAGCTACTGAAATGTTAAACAGAGGGACACCAGCTACTGTAAAGTTAAACGGAGGCACATCAGCTACTGAAATGTTAAACAGAGCACCAGATGGAGCCTTAAGCTTACCTGTGGGTGTTGCCTTTCAATGGAGCAGCCTTCCTGTGGGTATTTGAGTATGGCAGGCAGACAGCCATGATCTGGCGCATTTTTGTGTTTAAATTTCAGGCACACGCATGTTTGTGTCTTCCATTACAGGTCTTTACAGCTGTAAAAGTGGGGGGGGGGCACTCCCTCCCCCTCGCCCTATGGTTCCGGCGCCAGGAGAAGATGAAAACTGGTCGCAAGTACCTGTTCCGTTTGTACAACTGGACGCAAAGGGCAGTCTTAAAGAAGAACGCCCTTCAAAAATTTTTTTTTTAAATTAGAAGAAAATTAATCTCCTGCCCAGCCAATTCCAGGGGAGTGCAAGTTCACCCCTTTGCACCTGCCTGTGGGCGCCCTTGGCCAAAGGCCTACGTACCATGGAAATACAGCAATCCTTAAGATCAACAGGAAGGCAGGGTAAACCACATACATCAGACATGGAATGGGTGGGTCCAGTGTAGAAGAATACATGGTCATTTGGCTGTAAAACTTATAACTAAATATAGATATCAAGTACACCATAGGGAAGTTTTTCCATTTTGGGAGGATATCCTGTCCAGTTTAGCAGAAGTGAAAAGAGAGTTTACCCCTTTTATGAACATCAATATGTGACCTACAAACAGTGATAAAGGATATTAAAATTACTGTACAACCAGGAAGCATGCTTGCAAGAATATGAAAAAGTCTCATCCTTAGATGATCGTCATAATAAAATGCTTCCTAAAGTAAACCATCTGGATAGCTTTGTCAACAATTGTAAGAATTCCCTTATTTCATAAAAAAGCAAATCAAATTATGTCAATAAGGTCTTTCTTTGCAGAAATAGTCATGGAAATTTTTACAGAATATAATCAGCTTTCACAATTTATAGAGGAATTTTAACAAACTATACTGTGTTAATAGCTGTTCTTAATTTTTCTGAAGGCAAATTAACATAAGATTCTTATGAAGGATGCCAGAGTCAACTGCAAATGTCATGATGAATGATGGTAGACTTGCACGAGGCTCCCTATTGAAATGTCAGCAATTGCAATGCTGAAAAGCTGAAAACAAGAGAGTGAATCTTTGTAAATGTCTTTATCACAGGAGGCAAGCCCTCCCTGTACCCTCTGATGTGCAGGGGCCCCCAACCCCTCCCTGAACTTATATACCAACTCCAAGATCCCCATGCCTCTGAGAAAAGGAAATATTCCAAGAAATGGCCATCTCAGACTTGGTATATCTATGCCCATTTTTTGGCCAATCAATCTCTCTGTATCAGAACTTGTTTAAGTGGGTCCCAACATTTTAATTGGTTATCCTTACATGAGTTACCATATCTGTACTACTGTTTGTTACAATGAACATAAAATATTACCTCTCTCTTTATAGTCTGTCTGTCCTCTATGCTCAACTATCCGATAATGCGTTTAAAGTTGGCAAGGAAATATTCTCATTCTGTTTTAAAATGGTGTTTTACATATATAAGCTTCAGCCTGTCATTTCTTACACTTCATTTATCAAAACAGTAACTCACTAGGTAAACAATCTTAAGATGTCTTGTCATATATAGCTTTAAGCAGACCCTTTTCAATCACTTAATAGTGCTCACATGGCAAATCAGGCAGGGCTGTACATGCTAACCCTGGTGCAGATTTGTGGCCATCCATGCAGTCATCAAGACTAAACGTATATGCCGACACAGCAGTATTTTGTTTGACTTGTACAAGTAACTAATTCCATAGGCCAGGAATATCTTGAGTTAGGAATCTATTTCTCCAGTGACTCTTGTATTTGTTGGTGGAAATTTCGGTTCTTAATATGGGTGTTTGTACAGCCACTGATTTTGCAAAGAAATTGGTGGTCAAATAGGACTAGGTTTTTTTCATGGCCACAAAAGCAAGACACGCATCACCTCGCAGTGACCAGTAGGCTACTGAGTAAAAGGAAACTCATGATAATATATCAGGGTAGTTAAAAGATTTAAGGCCTTTACAATTCTTGGTTAGAAGTCTTTTGGGCCTTTCCATTTGGGTGAAATACTTAGATTTTTACATACCAAAGGGGATATTGTATTCAATGATGGATATTATAAAAGAAGAGCACAGTGGTAAGACAACTTCCATTCAATCTTTCCCTTGGAAGTCAAATGGGCCAGACTGAAGGCTTTCCAGACTATGGTGGAAAATAGATGAAATGAGAGAGAGTTATCCACACAAGTATCTAGGTCTCTTATGGCCGCATCTGTCTGAAGATGAGTACCATTTATAATACATGATGTGGGTACAACCTTACTGCCATATGCTACTATGCTGCACTTTTTTCATTTTGTTTAACACCGTTTTTGATACACCATGTATGTGCATGTTCCAGCCCTTGCTGGAGATACTTTGTATCATGGACAAACAAATAACGGTGCCCAGTTTGAAGACATTGGCAAATTTGGTCCACACACTTCTGAGGTATTGGCCTGCATGTCTGCACAATAAATACCAAACAGGAGAGGAATATATATTTTTTTTACAAAAATATACCTGAGTAAATTATATTTCCAAAGGCTATCCGAAGTAAGACTTGAATTCTGCACCAACAGAGCCAAAGTCTACAGTTTAACCCACTCTATCAACTCTCCTTCCTTTGATGAGTTATTTTATAGATAATAGAAATGTGGCTATTTTAAAAAAAAGTATTACACATATTGCCATAGAAAAGCCATCAGCCACTGTCTCTTTTTCTGCAAGTCCAAAGAAATCTATTAGGGCTACAGAACTATGCAATGCCTTTTAATTTGTGGCTTATGAACATCTTGAATTCATACTTGAAATCTATCAAAAGATATTTAGGCAACCTGTTTCTAGTTACAGTTTTCTTCAGGGTTCCTACTGGATTTACTTCTGCAGCCATTCCTCTTTAATCTTTCAGAGAAATGATTTCATAGTATCTGTTCTTAACATGGTTCAGTGGTTCTTAGGTCGAGTATTATCTCACACCATGAGTGACTTGGATTTGGTTAGTGGCCTATGTACTTAACAGCTCTCCAGGATGATGAAAGAGCAAACAGCAAATGACCTGCTCACTTGCTTCAAGGGGACAGGTGTAGTGTACTTCACGTACACTGCCTTTCTCTGGCAAAGGTCATAGGGGAACTGTTGTCTTACACAGAAGTAAAAAAAAACTACAGGGCATCTGGTGACAACCAGTCAACCAGGATCATGCTTGCGGGAACATGTATGTATAGATATATATCTATCTATATATATATATATATATATATATATATATATATATATATATATATATATAGATATTACCTGCTTACATTGTGATATTAACATGTTAGATATGCAATTTACCCAGGAAGAGGAAAAACAAAGCATAGTACAACCAAGACTTCTCACAAAGTTAACACACATCAATAGTTAGTGACCCACACTCCTGAACATTGCACTCTCCTAAAGAAATGCAAGCTGGGCTACTCTCTTATGAAAGGAGATCATGCCTCACTGGGTTACCTGGAGCTATACTGGTAGTAAATGGGCATGAATGTGGTAATTGGGAGTCTGTTTGCAAAGATGGGTGAGTGCAGACATCCAAAACAGAAGAAAGACTTCTATAAAAGATGTATTACTGAGTTATATTACCATACACATGCAGATGAGTCTGTACTAAACATCTAGAGATAGGTAAGTGTAGACATCTAAAACAGAGGAAAAACTTCTACAACAGATCTGTTACCAAGTTATATTACCATACATATGCAGATGAGTTTGTACTATGTAAAAATATCCAGTTCTCATGGTATGATGCCGAACAACTTATTAATCATTTTCAAATGCACTTATTGTTTTAAATGATACGCTAAAAGCTAATTACTCAGAGAAAATTCTGATATTATTAGGAAGAAGAAATGATCCAGGTAATTTTACACTTCAGTCTTTAGAGGGCTGTATTCTCATGCAAGCTAACATAATCTAAATGCTTAACTGTCTTGCTGAATAAACACCTGAGGATGGACATTCATGCCAATTTGACAGTGAATGTAGCACACAAGCAGTTAGAAATCGTCACCCTATAACAGGCAGTGCAAATCAGAATATTAGACCCTGAATAATCATATTATTGCCTGCATGTGTTAAGATTATTGAGACATTGCTTGTATTAGTACATACAAATACATCACAGCTGTACTGACTTTGTAATGTAACAGATTCCTGCAGTATATTTTAAATGCCCTACAGACACACATCATTGCATTCTTTATGAATTTTTGGGCCAGGATAAGTAATCAGAAAGCTATGAAGTTCATGTTGCACATATTATGTCACTCATAACAACTCAGAATTGTCTTGAATATATAAAAGGTTATTTCTTGTTACAGTCTGAAATACTTACATGTGATCTGACAGACACTAAGCTTCATTATGCCTGTCTGAGAAGTCATAAAAAATATTCAAGTCAAGTGCATTGGGCACATGGCAACCATAAATACTGAGTCGCTAAAGGAGAAAAAGTAATTAACTTGCATGGGATCGTCAGATCAATCTGGTAACAGTTAACGACTTATGTCATACAACTACCAGTTGTTTGTTACAAACCAAAACAAAGGAGGACAGGATTTCTGGGAATAAGACAATAGGCCCACTGCACAACTACAGCTGAAGGGAGTACTAAAAAGGCAAACAGTTAATGAACAGTTTGCTGACAATTGCACTTCGGCAATAGAGGTCATCACTGTAGCAGGAATGTTGCCTTTCTCCTTTAAGGTGCGGCAACCATGGAGAAGATTAACTAGGGCAGACTGTTCAACACAAACACTTGCAGAGGGGTTTATGTAGGAGCTTTGTTACTGATAAACCACACCTTCGCATTCATTTTACATATATCATACATATATCTATACATATTATATTACATTATATTAGATACACACGCATATTGATATTTATTTTATATGTTCACAGATAGATACAGATAGCCTTTACAAACATTGATGTAGAAAACATTGCAATTAGCAAACATTAAATACACAAAACTATGAATCTAAACCAACTGAATGAGTGAAAAAGAAAACCAGTTTCCTTTGCAGAGCAATAAAAAAGAATGAAAGAATTAAACTGAGATCTGAAAGGTGCGGCTCATTAGTGGCTCACATATGTACCCCTATGATGCTGCTGGTATTTAAGCGTTGTGTCCTTTTAGCCTACCTTGCTTTCTTGCAATGCTTGTCTATACTTGGGTTATTCTATAGACATAACCAAGGAGCCAATGTTTTAATTTATTTTTGCATTTACTTTCTTCCTGATATGTATTCTTATCTTGGATTTTGTTTCCACATACAATACTCTACTTCTTTGCATAGAACCAAAACTGTTGTCAGTGTAAGTTACTTAAACCTTTCAAAGACCCTTTTCATCTTCCCTTTTCCTTCTGCCCTCTGTAATTTTGTTAATAAAATGTTGGAGAAATGTGATACAGTATCAAGCCCCATTGTAACCTCCCTCTCCATAATAATATACTGCGTACCCATCTGACACCCTCCTCCCTATAGTAATATAGTACCTACCCATTTGACAACCCTCCTCCTCATAATAATATAGTAGGTACCCATCTGACAACCTCCCTCCCCATAGTAATATGGTACGTACCCATCTGACAACCTTCTTCCCCATAGTAATATGGTACATACCCATCTGACAACCCTCCTCCCCATAGTAATATGGTACATACCCATCTGACAACCTTCCTCCCCATAGTAATATGGTACATACCCATCTGACAACCTCCCTCCCCATAGTAATATGGTATGTACCCATCTGACAACCCTCCTCCCCATAGTAATATAGTACATACCCATCTGACAACCTTCCTTCTCATAATAATATAGCATGTACCCATCTGACAACCTTCCTCCCCATAATAATATAGTACATACCCATCTGGCAACCTTCCTCATCATAATAATATAGTACGTACCCATCTGACAACCTTCTTCCCCATAGTAATATAGTACATACCCATCTGGCAACCTTCCTCCTTATAACAATATAGTATGTACCCATCTGACAACCTTCCTCCCCATAGTAATATAGTACAAACCCATCTGACAACCCTCCTCCTCATAATAATATAGTATGTCCCCATCTGACAACCTTCCTCCCCATAATAATATAGTACATATCCATTTGACAACTCTCCTCTTCATAGTATTATAATACATACCCATCTGACAACCCTCCTCCCCATAGTATTATAATACATACCCATCTGACAACCTCCTTCCCAATAATAATATATCACGTACCATTTTTGACAACCCTCCTCCTCATAATAATATAGTACGTACCAATCTGACAATCCTCCTCTTCATAATAATATAGTATGTACCCATCTAACAACCTTCACCCCACAGTAATAGAGTACGTACCCATCTGGCAACCTTCATCCCCATAGTAATATAGTACATATATATCTGACAACCCTCCTCCTCAAAATAATAGAATATGTACCCATATGATAACCTTTGTCCCTATAGTAATAGAGTACATACCCATCTGACAATCCTCCTCTTCATAATAATATAGTATGTACCCATATGATAACCTTTATCCCTATAGTAATACAGTACGTACCCATCTGACAATCCTCCTCTTCATAATAATATAGTATGTACCCATATGATAACCTTTATCCCTATAGTAATACAATACGTACCCATCTGACAATCCTCCTCTTCATAATAATATAGTATGTACCCATCTAACAACCTTCACCCCACAGTAATAGAGTACGTACCCATCTGGCAACCTTCATCCCCATAGTAATATAGTACATATATATCTGACAACCCTCCTCCTCAAAATAATAGAGTATGTACCCATATGATAACCTTTGTCCCTATAGTAATAGAGTACATACCCATCTGACAATCCTCCTCTTCATAATAATATAGTATGTACCCATATGATAACCTTTATCCCTATAGTAATACAGTACGTACCCATCTGACAATCCTCCTCTTCATAATAATATAGTATGTACCCATATGATAACCTTTATCCCTATAGTAATACAGTACGTACCCATCTGACAATCCTCCTCTTCATAATAATATAGTATGTACCCATCTAACAACCTTCACCCCACAGTAATAGCGTACGTACCCATCTGGCAACCTTCATCCCCATAGTAATATAGTACATATCTATCTGACAACCCTCCTCCTCAAAATAATAGAGTATGTACCCATATGATAACCTTTGTCCCTATAGTAATAGAGTACATACCCATCTGACAATCCTCTTCTTCATAATAATATAGTATGTACCCATCTGACAACCTTCATCCCCACTGTAATAGAGCACGTACCCATCTGACAACCCTCCTCCTCATAATAATACAGTATGTACCCATCTAACAACCCTCCTCCCCATAATAATATAGTATAAACCCATCTGACAACCATCCACTACATAGTAATAATATAGTATACAGCCATTTCACACCTCTCCACCCCATAATAACATAGTATATATAGCCATCAGACAACCCTTCTTCCCATAATAAATAGTATATGGACATTTCGCAACCCATTCCCCATAATAATACAGTATACAGCCATTTGACAATCCTCCTCCTCAAATAGTAATATAGTACATACCCATCTGACAACTCTCTTCCCCAAAGTAATATAATACGTACCCATCTAACAACCCTCCTCCCCATAGTAATATAATATGTACCCATCTGGCAACCCTCCTCCCCTTAGTAATGTAGTGGGTACCCATCTGAAGCCCCATAGTAATATGGCACATACTGATCTGACAACCCTTCCTCTTATAGTAATAAGTACATAACCCATCTGACAACCTTCCTCCCCATAGTAACATTGTACATACCCATCTGATAACCCTCCTCCCCATAGTAATATGGTATGTACCCATCTAACAACCTCCTCCCCATAGTAATATGGTACGTACCCATCTGACAACCCTCCTCCCCATAGTAATATGGTATGTACCCATCTGACAACCCTCCTCCCCATAGTAATATGGTATGTACCCATCTGACAACCTCCTCCCCATAGTAATATGGTACTTACCCATCTGCCAACACTCCTCCCCATATTAATATGGTACGTACTCATCTGACAACCTTCTTTCCATAATAATATTGTATGCACCCATCTGGCAACCCTCCTCCCTACAGTAGTATTGTACATATCCATGTGGCAACCCTCCTTCTCACAGTAATATGATACATATCCATCTGACAGCCCTCCTCCCCATAGTAATATGGTATATACCCATCTGTCAGCTCTCCTCTTCATATTAATATGATACTTACTCATCTGACAACCTTCTTCCCCATAGTAATATGGCACGTACCCATCTGACAACCCTCCTCCCTATAGTAATATAGTATATACCTATCTGACAACCCTTCTCCCCATAGTAATATAGTATGTATTTGGGTCTATATCACTTCATCAAAACGGCAGAAGTTCGAACACCATATGTTCGAACTTCTAACCTCAAAGTGCAAAACCATCGAAGGCTTAGAACAGCGATTTTTTTTTTTCCCCACGGGAAAAAAATCGCTGTTCTAAGAAACACACACACAACACAAGCATACCAAAAAACAGCAATCCACACACATACACTTAAAATCTTACATTTAACCCTACACTAAACTGTACATACACTACTATCTATCTATCCACTTACCTTAACCCAAACCCTAACCCTAAGGTCCGTCACTATCGCACACTCACCTGACCCGCGCCCTAACCCTAACTCACCTATCCTGCTCTAACCCTAAAGTCTGTCACTATCACACACCCACTTCACCCACGCCCTAACCCTAACATCCTCACAATTGCACACTTACCTGAACCTGACCTGTAACTTTCCACCACAGTGCTGAAAATCGTGAAGCCACAGAAATGGCCCACGGAATTCTTTCCCTGGGAAAGAATTCAGTGTTCCGTGGCTTCACAATAATCAGTTTTTGAACTTCACATTTCGAACATATGGTGTTAGAACTGCTGAAGTTTCGACTAACTGATAGGAACCCTGTACCTATCTGCTGCAATATGCCACGCTATTCCAAATAAAGCAAAAGGAACTTCTGAAACTAAATATACTCTCTTATTTTTTATTTATATATATTTTAATAACCAGGTAGGTGGGATGGTCAGCACATTGTTTTCAGCCATGAGCCAGGCCCATTATATCAACAGTTGATTTTACAAGTATGACTAGAACACAGACAAAATGAATGTTAACAATGACAGAACAAAATTTACAAATGGCAGCAAAAGAGCTTTTTTAAAACAAGAAAAATATATATCCTTAATACTTTTCTTACTAAATTATTTTATATTTATGTATACATTTTGCTGTACTTTATATCTTCCTGTACCTGTAAAATTTTAGAGCCATTGCCACTGTTATTGTGACTTCTGCCCACTGTTGGCTGCAAAGTCAGCCATGTCATGGCCATCTTACAGAGAGACACTGGGGTGTTCAAGGTGTAACAAGTCCACCACAAGCATGCCTCTGCATGTGTCCAAGTGGTTCATACAAGTATACCCGGCTAACATCTACTAGGGCCCTTATTTATTTATTTAACATTTGTTGACCGGGAAAGTCCGACTAGGTTCCACAGATCCTGTTTTCAGTGGAGGCCCGGGGAGAAATGCTCCAGATGCATGTCTTTAGAATGTGGGAGGAAACCGGAATACCAGGAGGAAACCCACGTGAACGCAGGGAGAACATGCAAACTCCGCACAGAAGGCACCCCGGCCGAGAATCGTACCAGAGGACCTCTTGCTGTGAGGTGACAGCATTAACTGCTGCACCACTGCGCCACTTATAAGCCTAGCCTTGCAACATAAATGTGACCCAGAAATTTGACTGATAAAGGGGGTGCTTTACAGACTGCATCTGTCCATCAGAGACATAGGCACCAGACCAGGAGTGACTTTCCAATTACCTATCCATTGGTTCAAGTTGCATTTAAATAGGGTTAGGAGGATCTCTGCTTCACATGAATGGGGAGCCTGTTCCAGAGAATGGAAATTCTCTGAGAAACATACATGCCTTACCAACATGTCCTACTTATATTGCAAGCAAAATTTAGGGCTTTTAATCTAGTAATTTTTATGCTTTTTTTTTTTTTTTTTGCAGATGTGCAAATGGTTCATCGAAACAGGATCCATGGGTGCCTTCTACTCCAGGTAAAGCACCTCTCAGAAGTCTGTATCATACCAAGTAAAGAGACAGAGCTTTGAGGTGATCAGCACATTGTGTTTACTCCTTGTGTTCTTTGTGTAAGGAACCTTTGTAGAGTTTCAAGTTTCTGCATGTACATACCATAGGGAGCACCATACTCTATGATGGGTCTGATGTGCACTGAATACAGTGGTATGATGACCTCTCTGGACCTAGATGCCATGCCTTTACTTATAAGTTGAGCATCATAGAAGGATTTTCTTACCACCTTGGACACATGTTGGTCAAAGGCTAGGTTACTATCTACATGAGTTCCCAGATCTCTGAATAGTGAATCAACTTTTATGGGTGTTTCATCGATGACACAATTACCTGAAGTGGCTGACTTCCTTAAAGGTACTATAATTCATGTATTGGTATAGAGTTTTACACCATGTCTTTGGCACCAAGCATTTGTCAGTGTTAAACATTTCTGAAGGGTATTTTCATCTTGGGGGTAGAAATAGTTGCCAAAGAGGAGTGGTCCCAGCACAGACCCCTGAAGGACTCCACTGGCCTCTTTGTTGAGGTGGCCTCAATGATCCTAGTCTTTTGGATCCTATCTGTCAGCTAGATGGTTATCTAGTACATTATAAAGGGGTTTATGGCTAGCTCCATAAGTTTATTGACAATGCCCACGTGGACTATTGTATGAACTGCTTTAGCCAGATCTAGTAGGCAGCATGCATCACTCTCCCCTCATCCATTGCCTTAGTGATGTTTTTAAAGATCACCACTAGGTTCAGTAAGCAAGGCATTCCTTTGTCAAAGCAAAACTGGGATGGATTCAGTGCCTGCAGGGCTCTCCTATGTCCTTGTTGATAACTTCCATGATAATGCTTTTCAATGCTTTGCCAACAAAAGTACTCAGAATAATGGGCATGTAGTTTCCAGGATCTGTAGAAGGTTCTCCCTTATGAAGGTGGATAACTGCCGCAGACCTTCATTCTCATGACACAAAGCCTGTTTTAAGACTGCAGCTAAATAGTGACTCCAGGGGTCCTGATGAGTCATATTTTAGACTGTTCTGGAAGCATCATGGGATGTTAATCGGGCACATTGAGGCTGTGTTCTTGCCCTCAATGAGCACGGCCAGTACATGCTCCCTAGTTATAGTTGGATGGGTTATTTGAAGGTATTTCTTGAGGGATGGTTGGGGAGAAGATGAGGGGTAAAGCTGGAAATTAATTTGTCCACTAACAGGTTTACTATATCACTAGGATTGTTGAATATGCACCATTAAACACCAGTTCAGCACATTGCTGTGTGTTGCCCTTGAGGTTTCTGACATAGCTGAAGAAGGCCTTATAGTTATCTTTCACGTGGGAAGCTATATGAACCTCAAAGTTGGCTTTCATTGATCTACTTAGCCATCTTACTAGCCTATTTAATTTGATGCAAGAGATTTTACCTTTATGACTATTACCCTCCATGATTTTTCCATATTACATATGTGTATATATATATATATATATATATATATATATATATATATATATATATTTTTTTTTTTTTTGTATTGTATATCTTGTTTAATTCGAGATGCCATCATGGCTGTTTGTTTCTGGAACTAGCTCTTGTCTTACTTCAGGTAGGTACATTAACCTCTATGTAGCCAATAACATGGTTGTAGAGAGTTTGAGAGCAGTTCAGCATAGGCTAATGTTTTCTCTGAGTCTGGAAGGACATTGAATTTTGACAAACTATCAATTAATAAAAGATAATTTGTTTTGGAATGGATCCTAACTGTTACTGGTTTTATTGGGATTATGGAGGTAACTGATTGGCAAGAGTAAGGGGGTTTTAATGGCTTATACAGTGGAGGTAATGCCCCAGACAGCCTTCTCTCCTTGTCTTTTGTCATATTTTGGTAGGTTCCAAGTCACCAGGCAGAAATATTGACAGGCATATGTCCTCAAACTATGCATTTGATTCAAACACCCCAAGAAACAACAAGCACATCAATCCTCATAAGTCATCTTCTTTCTGGCCAGTTCCTCCAATATCCTGGCCTTTAAAGAAAGCTGTCTGGTTATCATTAGCATTTATTTTATTCTTCTACATCATAGTAGGCAGCAGCAATTCTAATCTTGTTTCATTTAATTACTAAACTAATAAAAAGATAGATTATTGAACAGCTTTATACAAAAATCAGACTGAGATTCCCGTATAAACACAGCAGTAAGTGAAATATACAGAGTCTACGAAGTACTGATGTGACTTCTGAGCTTAAATTGTTGTTATACTTTGATTTCACGAAGGAAGAAAATTACAAGGATTGACAAAAGTGTTTACTGTGAAATCTCATCAATATGCAATCCACACAAAAGTAACACGCAAACCTGTGCATTTTTAAATTTCCATAAATTGCAATGGCCCTCTGCAAAAACAATGCACAGAAATAACAAAAAGTATATGGTAATCTCACAGTTCCTACGTCTGTCCTGTGAAAGGTTAAGCTAGCTGCTGACAGACACAGAATCGATGATGGATGACGGTACCATCGCATAATGGGGAGGTCAAGATGCGGCCTGATAGCTTCCTCCTTGAAGCGTGTACACGCACTGGCTTCAAACATCACAATGCTTCTCAAGCTCTCCTTGAGACATGCTAACACTTTCACCCATTTGGATACTAACATAAAAAAAATCACTTGGCCCATTCATTCTGTTGTATCCTCATAGACGAGGTAGGTTGTAGTAAGTGTGTTAACGAAAAGACTTTGTTTTTCTATGTATTTTTTTTTTTTACTAGAAGTACTGTCAATCTGTCTCATAAACTTTGAGTTCCCACACAGATTTTTTACCCTAATATCAGGAAAGTGAATCTATGTGTCCGTCGTCCTTCTCATGAGAATATACATATTACTGCCTCAAGAGTTATGCTTCCTCTAGCTTCATATTTTAATAACCAGCTCTTGCAGACTTTTGATTCTGAAAATATTGTCCCATTACATTCTGCAGTTGTGTTTTAGAACTATTTTAATCGCATCTTATCCACTGAAATTATATTACTCAGTGCATAGCTATACAGTTGGATTTACATATCAAACTTCACTGGAAAAACAAACAACTGCATTAAAACACTATCAATGAAAATATTTTGTCATATAGTGACTAACTTAAGTGGAGCTCAGGCATGGATTTAATTGCCAGCATAACAGGCCTGATAACTGCCAGCAAACAACCTATTTTTAAATACAGTTTGTTCCTTGTCAAGCTGGTTCCATGCTACAGGGGTATAAAGTCCTGGCTGCAGCAAAGATAATCTTGCACCGACTAATGACCTGGGTGCTGCAACGATAATCTTGCACTGACTAATGAACTGGATGCTGCAGCGATAATCTTGCACTGACTAATGACCTGGGTGGTGCAGCGATAATCTTGCACTGACTAATGACCTGGCTTCTGTAGCGATAATCTTGCACTGACTAATGACCTGGGTGCTGCAGCGATAATCTTGCACTGACTAATGACCTGGGTGGTGCAGCGATAATCTTGCACTGACTAATGACCTGAGTGGTGCAGCGATAATCTTGCACTGACTAATGACCTGGGTGCTGAAGTGATAATCTTGCACTGACTAATGACCTGGCTTCTGCTGCGATAATCTTGCACTGACTAATGACCTGGGTGCTGCAGCGATAATCTTGCACTGACTAATGACCTGGGTGCTGCAGCGATAATCTTGCACTGACTAATGACCTGGGTGCTGCAGCATACAGCACAGTAGAGTGACAGTGAGCAGACAATGATAGTTCATTCATCCTGCTTGAGGAATGGCACTCCAGTCCACTGTAAGACTGATGCTCACCAGAGGCCAGGAGTCATAACAAGTACAGCTAAACGGCTGAGGATGAATGCAGGTCAGCAGTATGTTTATGAACTGTAGCAGACATTGGGTCTTCACTAAAGTGTACATGCTAAAGGGGGCTGCAGTGTGGGAGTTCCACACAATCAATTTGTGACATATTAAACCACGCTATGGGGGCTGCAAGTTTCTGGATATCAGCTATCAATCTGCTCCTCATACTCAGAACCTGCTACCTTGACTTCCATGGGGGGGGGTCTTATCATGACCTGACTGATTTCCCTTCCCAAGCCATGGAGAGGCCTGTTAGCCTTAAAGGAATTTTTTTTAAATACATGAAAATGATTTAATAAAACAGACTTCTTTCAGGAGTATTAGCACAACTTACTTCAACCTCACTTTTGATGTTCATCAGACAAGGAGAGAGATAAAAATGGTGATTACTATAACTAATGCCTCTGTGTGCGTTTTGGTTATAGAAAATAAGAAAATACAGGCATTTACATTTACCATGAAGAATGCCTCCAAAGGGAAAAGGAGCTCTCCCTGGGATACTTGATCCAATCCTCCCTACCAGCTTTCTAGAATTCTAATGTTATTGAGGAGTTAAGGCTTCAGGAATCTCAGATATCCTGCTTCTTTAACACTACCTAGGTACTGCGTACATTCCAGTGGCAAACATTTTTTCTAAAATAAATGGACTGATTGCATCACAGGCTTAAATATGTTTTATTTTTGCTTCTGATAATTACGTGCGTTTGCTGTTTATAAGTAACCATTTTTTTTTTTCAGAAAACATGGTTCCTTGCTCCATAAACGTCTATTTCTGGATCACCATATACATTCAAGGTATATAATAAATGTGGATGCTACGTTTAAAGTAATTGGAAAATTCATTTATAACACCATATAATTTTCATCATGTCCTTGGAAAATGTTATAGTCTTAAAAACATTGCAACTACATGACCTAATAATGTAAAACATCTTGGGGAGCACTACAAAAGACAGCTTTTCTCATCCTACACAAAATAAACTGGAAAGCTAAGAAAATACTTCCTAGCTGGAGGGAACTGGGAAAAAGAGTCTAAACCCAGTTACACATATTCAGTGTATAAACTACAGAACTATAGTGGGAATCCTAAATAAAATGTGAAGGATCTACTCATCATCCCATATCGAGGGGGCGGGGGGGCTGCCCATTCAAAGAAGTTTAATGCAAATGTTATCTTCATATATTTACTACCATTAAACAGTTTAAAATGTGAAGGATCTACTCATCATCCCATATCGAGGGGGCGGGGGGGCTGCCCATTCAAAGAAGTTTAATGCAAACGTTATCTTCATATATTTACTACCATTAAACAGTTTAAAATGTGAAGGATCTACTCATCATCCCATATCGAGGGGGCTGCCCATTCAAAGAAGTTTAATGCAAACGTTATCTTCATATATTTACTACCATTAAACAGTTGACTCTTGCAAAAGAATGAGATTTTCCTTATTGAAAAATAATAGAAATAGACACCCTGGAGATGTTATAGATAATGGGTGGTGGTGGCTAGATTTTGGGAAGAAAGTTACAGCTTAATAGATAATATTTCAATAATGTAAACACAGATCCAATGAAACTGCTTTGTTGAATCCACTCTTACCCTGAATTTTTGCTTAGCTGCACATCAGTGTTTTAAGATTGTGTCACTAACCCATCATCCACAGAAATGTGCCACATGAAATGGACATGAGTGAATGACTAAAGCAAAAAATGCCAGTTCTGAAACTGAATCGATATCATATCTGATTAGGGGTGCTGTTTATATGAAACAGGCTGGTGGACTACACTTAAAACATATGTTTATAAAAAATTATGCAATGCAGTTTGTGATACTATCTGCTTACACATTATTTCCTAATAATAGCTGAAACAATAACTACAGTTATTTGACTATTATATCAACACTTTTTAAAGTTCGTCTGCTGCGTGACTTTGGAGAATGTTATACTAAGTAAGGGGGGATTGTGAAAGCCCAATCTTCATCACATGTGGGGCTCACCCTTTACTTTAATCAAGATAGCAAGCTATTGTTTAAATGTTAACATTTGTGAGAGGGGTTCAGTGAGCTAGCATATCTCAAATTGATGTAGCATATCAAGGTAAAACAATTTAATTTCCAACTGATATCACTTTTTTGTACAGTGCTCTTTACAACATGATTGCAAATGCCCCCAGTCAGTTTTAGATTTGGAAGAAATGCACATTTCTGATGTAAAACAACAGAATATATGAAATGACACTCTTCTCCATTCATGTAAAAATTGTGCAGTTTCTTAACACACACACACACACACACACACACACACACACACACACACACACACACACACACACACACACGAATGGTGGGAGATGCATATCTTGTATGATATGATAAAGTTTAATACTCTAAGAATGGCTACAGACGAGCAATTCTCACATCACAGATTAAGGTTTTGCCCCCTCCCTGCATCTCCCTCCTCTAATTTTGTTTTCCAGTGTACTCATGGTAGTAGTTTGTCTCCTTTAATGTTTTGCTACTTTTGGCCAAGTTCTAGCTCTTTATCTTTCATTCAGTTCTGTAACCCTCTTTCATTCGCATGTTGCTATTTGTCTTGACCTCCGAAGAGCTCTAGTTTCCTCTTCCTATTCTTTCCCTTCCACTTTTTTATCTGTAGTCTAGGATATCCCTTTGAACTTCTCAAGATGTTCTTCGTCCCCCATTGCTGCAGTCCTTACTATTGGGTGTAGTCCGCTGTCCAGTCGGCCCGAATACCAGAGTATATGGCTGACAGCTCTAGTTTCCTCTTCCTATTCTTTCCCTTCCACTTTTTTATCTGTAGTCTAGGATATCCCTTTGAACTTCTCAAGTTTCTAGATTCACAACTCTCTCTCTCTGTACTGAACAATCTTGTATTACTTATTTACTAACACCAATCTTCTTCTGTGTTTGTCCTTGACTTGCCTGGGGTCAAAATAAATGACTAATTAATTTTATCCTCCTTTCTCTAGCTGTTTATATAAGCATTTGTTTTTTTTTAAACTGTTTTGCTACAGTTCACATATGCATTTTGGTATTCAGTGGCTGAAATGCTGCAATATATTTTCCTGTAGCCGTCCTTATATATCTGGGCCATTTTTAAATAAAACACTTCAAAACATTTTGTAGTACATGAGGCACCTTGATTATGATTCTGATGCAAGAAAGCTGTTTGTCAAGGACCTTTCAGCACTGTCAAGTGTTGCTCTTCCACTGGGGAATAACATCACCCACCACAGAAAAGCAAATGAAGCATGTCCACAGCCGTAATGCACTTTAGACTCACCCTTCCACCCACAAACAACAATGTGGGAGTGTGACTACCATGCCGTGGCCCAGCAATCAAGGAGCCTCAATCCTCACCACTAACACCAAGGAGGTTGTCTCCTAGAAGAGAGGAAAGGATAACTAATACACACAGTAAAGTACAATTTCCCTTAAGTGCACACAGAGATCACAGTCAGTCTGGGGCTGGTTGCTCCTTTGTCACCAGGTCCCCAATAAGACTCCCCACTGGCACAGCTATAGGGTCCAGGTCTCAGCCTAGCTGGGCAAGCTAGAACCTCCAGTACCCTCTTTGTCCAACCAGTGCTTCGTGTCCCTGCCAAGTAGCTGACACAACACACACACACTTTGAGATAAGTATTTATACAACTTCACAGACACTCCTGGGAAAGGCTGACATGGATTCTCCAGCTGTGCCCCTTTACCCAGACCATACAGTAGTAATCACTGTCACCACCCAGCTAATAATATCAGCTACTAAAAGGCCCTTAAAAGGTGTCCAATTATTACTGTGCAATATTATAATCCAACAGTAGTATGACTAACAGTCAAGGCTTACTTTATAGTGGATTATTACAATAACTTCTATAAATATGCAATGTACTCTAGAGCTTATCTCTACACAAACCAGCCACAGGTAGAAGGTTTTTAAAATATTTAATAATAAACAATTAAAACAGAAGACAAAACTACTATACCACAGAGATATCTAAGAGTTCAGAGAGCACACAGAAACTTAAAATAATACAGTGGGACAGGTCTGATTTCAAATAAAAATACCTAATTAATCTTTACTAGCTTTAACTATTCCTACAAGAAATCACAGTGCTAGAAACTTACATGTGAGCTTAGGCAGAGTGCTGAGTTAGATATCCAAGATCAAAATGCTCCCAGTCTCTTGTGAGAAATAGTATTTAAACATTACTAACAAACATGTCTCTAAGGCCCAACCCAAATTACATCATTTTTGACATTTAGGTTTACCCAGGCAAACAAACTGCATTATTTAACAATCTAACACCTGCTCAGAAACTTACAACAATATAAGTCATTTCACATGTATATTCTAACAGAAACCAGAGCAATAAAGCACATTCCACATCTAAATTCTGGTCATAAACTTTAGCCTTAAAACAATGGGCATGAAACCTTCATCCAGATGCACTGAAACATGAAAGGGTCACAACATGTTTCACTGGGCCGGTAGAGTGCAATGTTGTCACATATTTTGCAGTTCCACATTTCACAATATTCTTTTACACTCAAGAAAACATGCCTGTATTTTACATTTATTTACAAATGCCAGAATTATATATCAAATTATATTTGACCAGGCTGGCAGCCTTCGCCCATCTCTCCCCAATCGTCACATCTCTTTTTCCCCCGGGGAACTCAAGCACGTTTTTCAAGTGCCCCTTGAGAAACATTGCTTGAGAGTGTCAGGTCTATCTGGGTGTACCTTACCCCATTCCCTGTCTTGACAGCCCATCTGTATTGGCATTGCTACTCCCACTGTGGTGCTGCACTGACATATATGCTTGCAACCCCAGAGTCCATCTTGGCAGCTTGGCATTTTGCTGACTGGCTCTGTTTAACCATGTTAGAGGGTTGTGATCTGTCATCACAGTGAATTTTCTTCCATACAGATAAGGCTGAAGTTTTTGTAGTGCCCACGCTATGGCTAGACATTCCTTTTCTACCGCTGCATAGTATTCCTCTCTGGGTTGGAGCCTACGACTGAGATAAACCACTGGGTGCTCTTCTCCCTCTGAAGAAATCTGGCTAAGTACAGCCCCCACCCCATAGTTTGAAGCATTCACCTGCACAACAAAGTCTTTGCTATAGTCTGGACTGGCTAACACAGGAGGTCCTACCAAAGCTTCCTTAAGCTTTTGAAATGCCTGCTCACATGCTGGGGTCCACACTACCTTATCTGGCCTGTTCTTCCTTGTCAGGTCTGTGAGGGGAGCAGCTATGGTACTATAATTGGGGAACGAACTTTCTGTAGTATCTTGCTGCCCCTAAGAATGCCCTCACCTGCTTTTTGGTAACATGTGCAGGCCATGCCTGAATGGCTTCCACTTTGGCAGGTTCTGGCCTTATCTTACCACTCCCCAATCTATGTCCTAGGTAGGAGACCTCTGCCATACCCACCTGACATTTGCTCGGCTTAATGTTCAACCCTGCCCTCTGTAGTCTGCCCAGCACCTCCCTGACATGCTGAAGGTGCTCTTGCCAGGAATGGCTGTAGATAGCAATATCATCCATGTAAGCAAGGGCAAACCCTCCTGCACCTGCTAGGATATCCACCAGCCTCTGGAAAGTCGCTGTGGCATTCTTCATCCCAACGGGCATCTTTGTGAACTCATACAAGCCAAAAGGAGTCACAAAGGCTGACTTCTCTCTAGCACTAGGAGTCAAAGGCACCTGCCAGTAACCCTTGGTAAGATTAATGGTTATAAGATACTTAGCCCCACCCAGCTGCTCTAGGGCTTCATCTGTCCTAGGCATGGGTTAAGCATCCGATTCAGTGTGACTATTTAATTTCCTGTAATCCACACAGAACCTGGTGCTGCCATCCTTCTTTGGCACCAACACCACTGGTGAGGCCCAGGGACTGTTGGACTCTTGAATCACCCCTAGTTCCAACATCTCCTGTACCTCTTCCCTCAGAGTCTGTTTGACTCTCTCAGGCACCCTATAAGGGGCCTGCCTGATAGGCCTTTGCGGTCCTGTATCCACTCTGGCACTGCACCAGGTGGGTGCTCCCTGGTTTCCTGATGAACATGCCCCCAAACTCCTGCAACACTGCTCGGACTTCTCAAACCTGGGTAGGAGATAGCTGCTGGGACATTGCTACCCCTTCCACCGAGGTGTCAGCCCAAGCCTCACTGAGGAGATCAGTCACAAGATCTCTCTCAGACTCCTCCGGTAATCTACTGCAAATGTTCAGCACAAGGGCCTCCCTATCATGGTAAGGTTTCATCATGTTAACATGGTACAGTTTGTGCCTCTGCCATCTGCCTAGCACTTCCACCATGTAGTTAACATCACTTACCTTTCTTACCACCTTGTAGGGTCCCTCCCAAGCTGCTTGCAACTTGTGTCTGACAGGAATGAGAACCATCACCTGCTGCCCTACAGCATACTCTCTAGCTTGAGCATTCCTGTCATACCACCTTTTTCCATTGCTGGGCTTCTGCCAGGTTCTCCTGGGCCAGGCCCATGAGTTCCCTGAGCCTTGTCCTGAGGTTCAGGACATATGCCACAACAGACTCCTTGTGAGACTCACACTCACCTTCCTATTCATCTCAAATTAAATCTAGAGGTCCCCTCACCCTATGCCTATACAGAAACCCAAAGGGTGAAGCACCTGTGGATTCCTGGGGAACCTCTCTGTAAGCAAACAACAGATGGGGCAAATATTTGACCCATTCCCAAATGCCTGTAGCATGGACTTGATTGTAGAGTTTAACCTCTTAACAAGACCATTAGTCTGGGGATGGTAGGGGGTGGTCTTCATGTGCTTCATTCCACAGGACTTCCACAGACAAGCCAGCGGGTCTGACATAAAATTGGCACCTCTGTCAGACAGTATTTCCTTTTGGAAACCTACCCTATTAAAAATCTAGCAAAGCATTTGCCACCTTCTTGGCCTCAATGGAGGACAAAGCCACTGCCTCAGGGTATCATGTAGCATAATCTACAATCACTAGGATATACTTTTTCCATGTGGAATTTGGGGTACTTAGAGGACCCATGATATCCATATCTACCCTCTGAAATGGCTCCTCAATCACAGGCAAAGGCATCAAAGGAGCACTAACCTTGTCTCCTGCCTTGCCTACCTTTTGGCACTGCTCACAGGTCATACAGTATCCTGTTACATCTCTGGAAATTCCAGGCCAATAGAAGTTCTGCATAATACACCTCTTTGTACGTTTTAAGCCCATATGACCTGCAATGGGAATATCATGGACTATGGCTAGAAGTGTCAGACAGTAAGCTCTAGGCAGTACCAACTGCTGTACTCTCTCACCTTCTAGCCCTCCCTCAAGGGTCCACTCTCTGTGCAGTAACCCTTTGTTCCGGTACACAGATTCCACCTTCCCTTGAGAATCAGGTGCCTCCCTAGCTACCTGCCTCAGGCCTTGCAATGTAGGGTCTGAGAGCTAAGCCTGTCTCATGTCTCTCCTTGTAACCCTTCCCAGCTCCCCTTAAACAGGAAGTCTGGCATCCTCTGACAGCGGTGCCTCACTGTCAGCCTGGGTACTACTACTCACCTCTACCTTTGCAAGTTACCCTGTCCAAGGGAACATCAGTGCTCACAAGCAGCTGTGGCTCACATTCAGTCTCACTGCTACAGCATAGCTCACTCCCTGAAGTAACCACCTCAGCAGTCCTGGTTGCAAGTATGCAGTCTGTCTGGGTCTCCCCCAGGCTACCAGACCCACATGCTTGTCTCCTAGCCTTACTGCATAAGTAACTGCCTCATCCAAATCCTTCCCTTTTAGGACATCTGCAGGATGGTAGTTCCATACTTCTGTTGTCGCAAGACAACTTACTGTTGGCATTTTGTCTTTCCCACTTACTGGCTTCCTCACCTTTGGTTCCCCACCTTGCCTCCGTGGACACCTGTACGCCACATGGCCCACTGGTTGCATTCAAAACATTTAACCCTAGCTCCTGGACATGTACCTGGACTAGTGGCTTCCCCTGCTACTGGCGGATTCTGTTGGGGCAGTCTGTGCTGCCCGTCATGGGTTCCTTTAGACCCATGAGCAGTACTGGGGGTCCCTTTCCTGTGCAGGGCTGCCCTGCTTGCTAGGTATAGGTCTCCCTTCTTCCCCAACTCCTCTGAAGTAGCACACTGTCTGTCAGCTAACCAGATCCTCATGTCCTCAGGCAAAATGTTAAGGGCTTGTTCCCTTACCAAAAGGTCTGCCAGCCCTTCAAAAGTGGTGACCTGACATCCACTCATACAGCTATGAAAATAAGTGCTTAGTTCAGCAACATATTCACATACATTTTCATCTGCCTTGCGTCTATGCTCATGAAACTTTTTCCTATAAATTTCAGGTGTTAGCTTAAAACATTCTAACAGATGTCTTTTTACAGCAGTATAATCAAAACAGTCAGTGTCATGCATTTTTGCTAAAGAGGTTACAGCTTTACCATGGAGTAAGGGGGTCAGGAACCGTACCCAGAGCCTTTGGTCAACTTCATACTGTTTACATACCCGCTCAAAGATATGAATTAAGCTATCAAAATTATCCCCCTCTTTAAACTGTGGAAGACATTTACTGACCTTTTGTGCTTCTGGAGTCCAGTTACTCTTTTCCCCATTACCTCCATGACTCTGGCGAAGAGTCAGCATTTCCCTCTCATGCCTCCTCTGCCATTCATTTTCCTCAGCTTGTAGACTCCTCATTTTATCGGCTGCTTCTAGTTCCATACGCCTGGCCTTCAACTCAAGTCTCTTTAGCTCCAGCTAGATTTTTAAGTCCACTGCAGAAAGGTTGAGCAGTCCATTCTCCGAGGATATTGTATCTCCACTGTCAGTCTGATTGTTCTCCAGGCTGCTGTTTTCTGATGCAGCTGTAACCAAGGCTGCAATCAGGTCTGCTTTAGTCAGGTTTCCATGCACTGTCCCCTAGCCTGGCACATATCTGCCAGCTGGCTCCTTGTCAGCTTTCCATACTACTCTGCTGACATGCTGCCTGCTCACCCTGACCAACACTAAGCTAACAAAAGAAATAAAACAATTGTGATCTGAACTCTGGGTATACACTGCGTGGCTGTTTGAGAGTACAAAACACTTTCAGAGATCACTGTACATAAGCTACAGGAATTCACTCTACCCACACCACTACAAGCCAATTAATATGTGAAGTAGATCCCACCACTACCAAACACTTGTGATGACCATGCCCTGGTCCAGCAATCAAGGAGTCTCAATCCTTACCACTAACACCAGGGTGGTTGTCTCCTAGAAGAGAGGAAAGGATAACTAATGCATACAGTAAAGTACAATTTCCCTTAAGTGCACACAGAGATCACAGTAAGTCTGGGGCTGGTTGCTCCTTTGCTCACCAGGTCCCCAATAAGACTCCCACTGGCACAGCTATAGGGTCCAGGTCTCAGCCTAGCTGGGCAAGCTATAACCTCCAGTACCCTCTCTGTCCAACCAGTGCTTCGTGTCCCTGCCAAGTAGCTGACACAACACACACTTTGAGATAATTATTTATACAACTTCACAGACACTCCTGGGAAAGGCTGACACAAATTCTCCAGCTGTGCCCCTTTACCCAGACCATACGGTAGTAATCACTGCCACCACCCAGCTAATAATATCGGCTACAAAAAGGCCCTTAAAAGGGTGTCTAGTTATTACTGTGCAATATTATAATCCAATGGTAGTATGACTAACAGTCAAGGCTTACTTTAGAGTGGCCTATTACAATAACCTCTATAAATATGCAATGTACTCTAGAGCTTATCTCTACACAAACCAGCCACAGGTAGAAGGTTTTTAAAATATTTAATAACAAATAATTAAAACACAAGGCAAAAATACTACACCACAGAGATATCTAAGAGTTCAGAGATCACACAGAAACTTAAAATAATACAGTAGGACAGGTCTAATTTCAAAGAAGAATACCTAATTAATTAATCTTTACTAGCTTTAACTATTCCTACACGAAATCACAGTGTTAGAAACTTACATGTGAGCTTAGGCAGAGTGCTGAGTTAGATATCCAAGATCAAAATGCTCCCGGTCTCGTGTGAGAAATAGTATTTAAACATTACTAACAAACATGTCTCTAAGGCCCTCCCAAATTGCATAATTTCTGACACTTAGCTTTTCCCAGGCAAACTAACTGCATTATTTAGCAATCTAACACCTGCTCAGAAACTTACAACAATATAAGTCATTTTGCATGTATAGTCTAACAGAAAGCAGAGTAATAAAGCATATTCCACATCTAAATTCTGGTCATAAACTTTAGCCTTAAAACAATGGGCATGAAAACTTCATCCAGATGCACTGGAGCCGAATTCTAACATGAAAGGGTCACAACATGCTTCACTGTGCCAGTAGAGTGCAATGTTGTCACATATTTTTCTGTTCCATATTTCACAATATTCTTTTACACTCAAGAAAACGTGCCTGTATTTTACATTTATTTACAAATGCCAGAATTATATATCAAATTTTATTTGACTAGGCTGGCAGCCTTCGCCCATCTCTCCCCACTCGTCACAGGGAGAATGAAGTATCTAACACATTTTAAAGATATGTGTCCATCAAACAAACACTCCAATTCAGCCTTATGACTGCGTGGATGCTATCAGTTTTCAGCTTTCAAAGCTGTAAAAGAAAACACTTTGCTCTCCTATACTTTTTTCTGTAACTGATGGTATATGGAGCAGATTGAGCTCCATGCATTGCAAAGAATTATGATTGCGTATATCTGATAATGTCTGACTTGTCAGGTGTTCTTAATATGGATGTCAAGATTCTCCTCTGAAACTTTGCTTTGCTCTGAGGTGAATATTTTGACATACATATTTCAAACTCATAATATGTTGGTTTAAGATCACAGACCCAGTCCTTTATAATAAGGGGTGGTCCAAATAAATTTACTGTATCCCTTGGTGATGTCACAATAGGGCTGTTTTCCAGTACATATGAAGTGGTGTAAGTATTACAATCCATGGATGTACTTCCTCTATACCTCTTCACTATCTTCATGAGGGATAAAGGACAATAGATCCCTCATGGCATTTGTTGTAGGGAAAAATATATTTTTACAAATGATATAATAAAGAAAGAAACAGGATGCATATGTTATGACTGAATGGGAAGGAAATATATTTGCTCTGTGTATATCTTATGAATTTTGCTCTTTCATCAACTTTAAAAGTTGTAATGTGCTTCATCGTCTCTCAAATATACACACACAAGGAAAAAACTTACATTATTTAAAGTTATTTTTAATCTATTATTATGGAATAATATGTTGCACCAGGGCACTAGTGGAAATGGGTCTGCTCTGCTGAATGCTACAATGAACAAAATAAATAAATAAAAAGAAATGAATCAATCAGGGGATGGAGCAGAGCAAGTAAAGTAAATGCACAAGAATCAGGGAATAGAACTGAATAATTATAAGTATGTAATAGTGGTTCATAAAATTCCTGTATGAATTGAGTGACAAATACACTGTTTCCATGGTTTGGAATAAGATTAGAGGTCTGTGTTACATTGTTTCTACTAATGATCATCTAATTGATTCTGCTTTTTTTTGGGGGGGGGGGGGTTACAAACCTACCACCATTTAAACAGATTTAGTTATCTGCTAGTAATGGTAGACTGCAGCTTCCTTGGAATTCATAGTCATGCAACTCCGAAGAGCAACTACTGAGACAGAGTGAATTCTGCATCTCTAACTTAATTCAGTTTGTAACCACACACAAAATGCACGAACATAGATCCCAGTAAATTAGGATCTGCAGGAGTATGGACTTCTTAGCTGAACATCCTTACAGTCTTGCGCAAGTAATATAGGCAGGAACCAAGAAGACAACACAGGTGCGCATGCACATTCACAGACATAGATTAAAAGACCAAGCACTGATCCACGGCTGAATGTAAATGCACAAATCAGAATGAGCCAGAGCAATAAAATCAAAATACTTTAATGTCATAGTAAGCACTTTCACAATTACTAATTGCTTCTTCAGTCTAAAGAACAGCATAAAGAAGGCATTTAAATACTATATACACTCACTTTCAAATAACCAGATGTACTGGGAGCTTAGGACCAACTTTTCCAAAATCAGAAACCTTAGCTTTATAAATTCCTACCAGTATAATTTGGCATCAGAGCTATACAAAATATTTTTATTTAGGTATGAAGAACATTTTGAAGTACATGTCAGAAATGACAGGTAACACATTTATGAAGAGGTGGTTTTGTAAGTTCTGAACGAAAATGTAGAAGACACGTAAGAGTATGAGACAGCAGTCTCGAAGTTGAACATATATGTGCTTTTGTCTTCAGTTAATAGTAATGTATTTTTTCTATTTAATACTCTAATACTGTGCTGAAAATGCGTGCCTTACTTTGAATGCGCTTTCTACACAGTAAACATAAAATCATCTTTCAGTCTGCCAAAAGAAAAAAGAAACTAAATGTAGTCTTCAGTTGAAAAATGACAGCTGTCACATTCACAAGGTAGTCTGAAGAAATGTCAGTCTTGTCAATCTCAGATCCGCACATTAAAACTTGCCAGAGTTACAAGGTCAAGCTTAATAAATTCAAACGAGTTCAAAAATGTATGATCATTTGAAAAGCAAAGGACTACAGTTACATTATATTAAATAAAAAAAAATGATGTTAGTAGAATATTTATCTTGCTCTGAATTGCTGTCATACAAGTGTCAAAAAAAGAATAAAGAAAAATAATCAATGTCACTCCTCTTAAACAGCTTTAATACCAGAATTCATTGAAATGTTTTCACTCCTTTTGAACTGATAACAAAGGAATATACTGGTTATTTACTCTTTCCTTCCTTCTATACACTCGTTCCTTCCTTCTGTGCACAATATTTGTCTTAAAGCAATATTTAAAATAAAAAAAATACTTGAAGCATTCAAATCTACTTGCAGACTAGCTGAACAGACACATAAAACAATTTGATATGTTTGGTCCTTATATATATTCCACCTTGGTGATGCATCAATTATAAAGTCACAAGTACTATTAGAAGTCTTGAAAGAGTGTAATACTACTTATTCTGTGTGCTGTGCAATACAGAGGTGTTACAGATCAGACAGCCGGAGCATGTCCTTTTGTTTGACCGACTACACTGGCTAGAACTATTGTATGCAGCCGCCATTTTAAGTGAAGTTGGAATTTCATTCACTTGTTTGCACTGTTCTGCTGAAGTGTGACACCAGTACAAATAGTTCATTTGGTTGGGGGGGGGGTGGATTTGTTTTGTACATTTTGGTGTGTGTGTGTGATATACTTTTTTTGTGGATGCAGCTCTGTTGCTACACTTTGTGCCACAACTCATTGCTCATTTACAAGTGTTTGTACTCATTCCATAGTCAAGCAGCAAAGTGATTGCTTCACTGAAGCAAGGGGGTGTGGGAGCAAAATTTGCCCCACATTGGGGTGCAGGGGCTCTTTTAACCCTGCAAAGACATTTTTTTTAAGTTTGTAATAAACAAAAATCAATTCATTTGTTACTGTTTTAGGGCTTCCTAACAACCTACCACATCCAAACCTTCAACTCACAAAAGGAGGTTCTGTCACAAAACTAATCAAAATGATGACTTTTTAAAAGCTGTTTTTAAAAAAAACAATTCTGCTGTGAGTATAATGAGGCACCCTCTTTTTTTATCCCAGCATATATAAACAAAGAACTCCAGATCAGACAAACTAAGGGAAAGGGGAGGAAAACAAAATTTAAAACCTCATTGCTTTGACGAGCTGCGTTCACGAGACTGGATGCAATACATCATTGGATTTCCCTATTTTAATACAGTTGATATCCCCCCCCTTTGTAAAATAAACAGAGTTCGTGTTTAGGATTGCCACCATCCCCTGTAAAACAAACTGCAGCTATAATGCTCATTTTTAGGGTTGTCCCCCAACCCTTGTAAAACACATTTAGCTGTAATGCTCATGTTTAGGATTGACTCCTAGCCCTTGTAAAACAAATTACAGCTGTAATCCTCATGTTTAGGATTGGTTCCCCCACTCCCTGTAAAACACACTGTAGCTGCAATGCTCATGTTTGGGATCACCCCTCCTTTGTAAAACACACTGAACTGTAATGATCATGTTTAGGGTTGTCCCCACCCCTTGTAAGATACACGTAACTGTAATGCTCATGTTTAGGATTGCCCCCCACCCCCTGTAAAACACACTGTAGCAAAAATGTTCATGTTTAAGATTGCACCCCACCCTTTGTAAAACACATTGTAGCTGTAATGCTCATGTTTAGGATCGCCCCTCCTTTGTAAAACACACTGTAGCTGTAATGCTCGTGTTTTGGATTGCCCCTCCTTTGTAAAACACACTGTAGCTGTAATGTTCATGTTTTGAATCGCCCCTCCTTTGTAAAACACATTGTAGCTGTAATGCTCATATTTAGGATCTCCCCTCCTTTGTAAAACACGCTATACTTGTAAAGCTTATGTTTAAGATTACCCGTCTTTTGTAAAACACACTGTAGCTATAATGCTCATGTTTTGGATCACCCCTCCTTTGTAAAACCCACTGTAACTGTAATGCTCATGTTTAGGATCGCCCCTCCTTTGTAAAACACACTGTAGCTGTAATGCTCATGTTTTGGATCTCACCTCCTTTGTAAAACACACTGTAGCTGTAATGCTCATGTTTAGGATCACCCCTCCTTTGTAAAACACACTGTAGCTGTAATGCTCATGTTTAGGATCGCCCCTCCTTTGTAAAACACACTGTAGCTGTAATGCTCATGTTTGGATCACCCCTCCTTTGTAAATCACACTGTAGCTGTAATGCTCATGTTTAGGATCACCCCTCCTTTGTAAAACACACTGTAGCTGTAATGCTCATGTTTGGATCACCCCTCCTTTGTAAAACACACTGTAGCTGTAATGCTCATGTTTAGGATCACCCCTCCTTTGTAAAACACACTGTAGCTGTAATGCACATGTTTAAGATCACCCCTTCTTTGTAAAACACACTGCAGCTGTAATGCTCATTTTTAGGATTGCCCCTCCTTTGTAAAACACACTGTAGTTGTAATGCCTAGATGCATCATCGTACCATCTATCCAACTAATAAAAATAAAGTAAAGGTGCATGTCTATGTCTGTAGTCACCCACTTCTCAGCTGTTGTTAAATAATAACATATGCTCAGCTCTGGGGAAGCCCACTCTCACCTGTCATTACGTCTAAATAGTAGTATGTGCTTGCATCAAGGGAGCTGCCCATCACCACCCCTTGTGGAAAAAAAAAATAAGGCTTGTGCCTTGATTTATCATCTTAACATCCATGGCCCCTAGCGAAAACAAACTATTGTGCTCGTGTTTAAGGATACAACCCTTATGTGATACTCATTTTGTAGTCTGTTCATATGTAGAGTACCTTCCCTGCTTATTTTGTTGTAGCAAAAAATTATTGTATCCATGTGTAAGGTAGCTGCTTGTCCCTCTTTCCATACCCTTCCCTTCTAATAATAAAGATATATGCTTATGTCTTAGAAAGTCTCCACCTGTGTCAAATTGTTCAAATTATGAATGGGTCCACAAAAGCTCCTCTTATGTCTCAGTCTTCCACTAACAAGCAAATCGTAACTGTGATTGTATCTAGACAAGTACCCCCGAGTGCTCTGTTTTGCAGCAAGTGTCTGTTTTAATGTTTGACTAGAAGGGAGCTCTCCATGCCATGCAAAATGTTGTTGCTACACCACATCTCAGGCCCAGTATCTAAATGTTCATGAAAAAATTATTCTGCAGCTTTTCCATTTCTTTAGCATTTAGCCATTTCAGTCTAGCACTTATACATAGTGTAAATGTCGGATGTGCATACAGAGGTTCAGCAGAGGAAGAGCAACCGAGAGCAGTACAGTGAGAGATGGCTGATAACAGAAGCTTCTGGAAAACCTTGACTAAGAGTGCAGCAATACTGAAGCTAGGTAATATGCACTATGTAGGAAAAGAGGTGAACGGTACATGGCCACTGCACTTTGTTGTATGCAATATAATATCATGGGGTACATCTTACCCCAAGCCTACTGCAGTACGTTTTACAGAATTTGGTAATGAAATGTTAGCATGACATCACAAATGCTCATTAGTATTTTGCTAGGCTATAGCATAACAAGGAAGAAAAAATAAATGTCATATTGGTCCACTAATGGAAAACACAAAAACACTAGAACACGCACTTGATGTAATACTTTTTATTGGACCAACACAGGCTTTGCAATTACTCAAACTTTTGAACTGGCATGAGCACTTTGTCAGAAGTTATTAAGTTACTGATGTTCAATACAATGCTTAAATATCCACTTGTTCCTAGAAAGGGGAGTACATCATTTACTTCCTATTGGCTACAAAAAAAAATAAATAAATAAATAAAAAAAATAATGCTAACATGGAAATAAAATGCAGCTTGGACTGCACCTCAGAGACAAACACTATATCTTGTGTGTGTGTGTGTGTGTGTGTGTGTGTGTGTGTACTTGACACAGAGAGACTGGAACATTAGGCGGGGTCATTTCATGCTATAAAAATCAAAGTTTGGCAGCCAATTGGAAATAAATAATGTAATTCCCTTTATAAGCACAAGTGGATATTTAAGCACTGTATCTAACATCACTGACTTTATAATTCCTGATGAAGGGCTCAAGCCAGTTCAAAAGCTTGAGCAACTGAAAAAAAAATATGTTGGTCCAATAAAGCCCAACTTCCCACTTGCTGAAAACATGGATATTTATACATATTTTAGGTAATGAAACGTGTATTTAGTAACTGCTTTGTGCAACATACAGTTAGACACAGAAAACTGAAATCTCATTTACTAGTGCTTACAGGAACTGTAGGTACACATTCTCTGGAAATGGAATATGCCCTTGATATAAAAGAACATTTTAGAACTGCAACTTAATGAAATGTTATCACTTTAATTGCATCTAATGTGTTAACAATTTGATTTCATAATGGCTTTAAATATTTCTGTGAAGCTTGTTTACAGTTATATTTGAGTAGATGCAGTTCATTAATGAAACTGTTACTTTAATTTATTAATGACTTTTAATTGCCTCACATATTTAATGACGTGACAGGTGAAGACGGATAACCAATGATAACCTTAATGAAACTTGTTACATTTATGTGTTGCTAAGTGGATTTGAACATTTGCTTTTAAAGCTGTTAATAACAATAATTAGTAGACCTGTTTATTTTTCTGCCTTTTTTTTTATTTGTAAGGTTTGAAAGGTTTGAGCAAGTTATTAGTGCTTCCATGGGAATTTTTTCTATCACTTGTAGAAATACATTTTGAAGGACGCTGGACCAAGGATCCCTACAGAAATGAATTATATTGCTTATCAAGTTTGGAACTAGCTTGTCAATGGAAGGCAAAACTTCAGTGCAGAGAAATAGATGGTCTTACAAATGTAGGCAAAAAGCATTATTTAAAGCTTTTGAGGTGACAGGTTAATACTAGGTAGTTTTTGTTTTCTTAACATAACCATTCTTTTTCTCTCCGCTTTGACCTAATCGGTCGATTTATTTCCAGCGGGGTGAGAGATCATGAAGGAAGGGCATCAGCTAGGCAGCCAGTATGTGAAATTTATTTAAGTACTAATCCTTATGATTCCCATGACAGCTGATGGCAGGTTTAGTCAGGATACCACTCTCCCATGCATACACTCTACTATGCATGCCTGAGATCAGCTACACTTTGCATTGCTTGATGTCTACACCTCCTTCACAGCCCAGTTGCTGCTGGCATACCCACAATATATCCAGACCAACCTTTGTTTGGTGCCAGTATAGCCTAGTTGCTTCCCCTCTATTCAGGACAGGCAAACCAATATCATTCATTCCTCCCATCTTCTCCCTCATTGGCTTGTTATTTCATCAAGAACTTGGGCTTCTCTTCAATTTCAGGAAATCTGTATCGAATCAAGGCTTCTTCCGTTCCAGCCACAGATATTACACCACAGTGGGAAAGTCTATTAAGATTTGGGGAAGGTAGAAAGACCATTTCTGTAAAGACCAGCAGCATAAGCCAAAATGTTGTACAGAACTGAAACATGCCAATAGACAGAATGTTTTTTTTTCCTGCGGTGGGCTTATCCTCACACCCACCAAGCAGGCAGAGATAGTTTGCCCCCCTGCTCAACTTCAACATTATCATCTCCAAAGTGATTGTGCTTTGAGAAAAGGTCTGCAGTTCTCTCACTGTTTCAGCAGCTTGCATAATCAGTAGTGATAGCTGGGAGGTTGGGATAATGGTTAAGATGTTTGTTACAGGCGCTAGGTGCAGGGTTTGACTCTCACATGGAGTAATTTGCTTGGCTTAAAATGCCCACAAGCAGTTAGCCTAATACTAATCTACGAACATAAGTTATCAGGAATCACTGAAACAGGCTTCATTTGCTCTTTGTTTCATAGTGGGTCCACAAAAATTTGACCACGTAATGGAATCCTGAATAAATATGGGTTGCAACAAAGAAGTATGGATCCCTCAAATCCCTCATTGTTGTTAAGAAAGAACAGTTTTATTCTGTTGATGTACCACATACTGGTAACATTGTCAAATATTCAATGTCACAAGACATTTTGTAATAGAGATTAAATTGCACTTCTAGATTAAAAGAATGAATCATCTTCATTGGCAGGGGACTGATGGATTTTGCATTTACAACTGTTGCATAGATGTCAGACTTGACATTGAAGGTTTGGATGCCCCCATTGTCACTGCTGTGGAATGGAAGCAAGGAAGAGGGAGGAAATTGTAAAATGGGTAGAAGTTAAACTATTAATGCTAGTATAATATCTTGTTTATTTACAGATTACTGCATGTAGGAAAGACAGAGAGACATATACAACCATCTAGGAAATAAGTATTGAAGATGTGTAGCTTGCCATAACATTCTTTTACTACCCTCAGAAAGACACAGACTATATGATGAGATACAACTCCCAGTTCCCAACAATGCTTTGATATTCACAGGTGTACCTCTTTAATATCCCAACAGACTGCACTACAATACAAGGCTGCCCTACACATATAGGGCAAAGAATATGATTACAACTACACCTTGTTCATATGCATCCAGGAATTATTTTCTAAAACTTTAGTTTAACTTAGTGAAGTTGGATTGAAATCACTTTTCACACTGTATTAGTCAAACTACTGAAAGCAATAACCTGTACAGGTGATTAAGTACACAGCTTTAAACATTCTGGCTGAACATTCCAAAATGTAAGGCATTGTCACTGTTGAAACTGTATGATTCTGTACATTCTTCTAATAACACAACATACTGCAACTGTCACCAAATGCACAGAGGGGGAAACGCAACACAGAATGCTTGTAAGTAAAGGTATGTGTGCATATGATGCCTGGCTCTGTAGGTTCATAGGTTAGTACTAGGCTATTGGCCCTAGGGCCTATACAAGCCTAGCCATAACAATTCCTAAGCTATTTCTTCCCAGAATATTTACTTCCCTGGACCCCTGTCTAACAGGGTGACTGATGTGACCCCGGGGTGAATTTCCTATCTCCCATCCAATCATCAAGGTTCCTTTTGAAGAGGACCAAAGAGGTGCTCTGCTTGACATGTATGGGCAGTCTATTCCAGAGTCTGGGAAGGCTCTGGGTCAGGAACCTATCCACCTAGCATGTTTCATATATCAAGCAAAGTACAGAATCTGGTTTATTTGCTGGGACACCAAAAACAAATGCCCTTTTGCACCCTTTTGTCTATGAAGTAGAAGTGCTCACAGAAGTATCTCACTAATGTTTGAGACAGCATTGGTCCTACGTCTGTTTTCTTCTCTGTCACTGCTAAACACACACACACACACACACACACACACAAACCCACACATGCACGCGACCATCTTTGTTCTGTAGCACAAAATGTGAAACAAACAAAGCCTTTTCTTAAGTGAAAACCAATAAGAGCCCTGCCCAATAATTCACTGTGTGAATACTGGCTTTTGGGAGTGAGAACATAAACAAGGGTTTTAATACAGAATAAATCTTACTTCTTAATAATTCAGGGGAAGCCAGCTTCTCCCAAGCTAGAGTCTACATCAAGTATAAGACAGAAAACCAGCATGGCTAATTAATTTTAATTACCTAATAAGAGGCCTATGTGTTCCTCTGCAAAGCCAAATATGGATGCTTGCAATTAGGGAAAAAGATCTATTCTGCACTTAGTGAGTAATTTAAAGTAAATTAAAGTGCTGTTCTGAGCTGTTCATTTATATGGTGCAAATAAAATTAGTCACAATGTAATGAATAAGGCATCAGGGTGGAGTGGAAGACAGAGGAAGCGCTACTGTCTTCAGTTCTGGGGCAATCGTCATCTTGTAGGTATGGTAAGCATTACCTCGCTCTGTTATGAATCTCACACAAGGAAAACAGAATTCCAAGTAAGGTCAAGAACTGTCCTGGCAACTAATAATGAAAGCAATGTAGGCCAATTTAACCAGTCACTGCTGCAGCAAAATGAACGATACAGTCATGAACCCTGTGCTGTCATCAGTCACTCCACGGCAGATAAATTCCTCTGTTTTTAAGCTGTTCCATAACAATCAGCAGCCCGCTATCATTGCTGGGGTAGGACCTGCTGCTAACTCTTGATTTTTTTTATTATTATATGACGTACTGCTACCGCTAGGTTACCTACAGTGTTAACCAAAGAGCAAAAAAGTCGCAGACAAATCATTTAGTAAAATTTACAAGAAAAACTTAGCCAAGATAGTTTTCACTGTGTGATACCTTAATGTCTCCTGTAACACAAGCCCATGGGATATATGCAAATGTCATGGGCATTCAGAAACCACATAGCTGAAACACTCAACGTCCTTTGCTAAACTCAGATTGCCTTTGAAAGATACAAAGGTTTTTGCCTCAATTATCCTTTTTAATTATAATGTCTAAACAAAATAAAATAAATAAGAAAAAGTGCAGTTGTGTACACTTACCATAAATGTAGATGTACGAATGTATTCACTGTTGCAGTCATTACATTTGCGTTATCTGCTTGCAGGTAGCCCTCAGTCAGCCTGATTAACAAAGTCTTGGGTCCTGCGTTGGTTGCTGTCTCTTCGTCTGTGACGTCAGGTCGTCAGGGGTATAAAACATGCAGCTGATGTTATTACATCAGTTTTTCTTGTCCCAGATGTCAGGTGCCCCCCCAATGGGAAGCAATTAAATCTATAAATATACAGGGTTATACCTCAAACAAAAAAAGTCAAATACACCAAAAAGCTTTTAAGCATTGAAAAGGAGAGAAGAGGTATAGCCAAACAAAGTCAGGAGGCTGGAGAGAGGGTAACCAGGACTGCAACAGTGAATACACTCAAACATCTACATTTATGGTAAGTGTACACAACTGTACTATGTTCTTCATGTTTCACTGTTGCAGTCATTACATTTGGGTAGATTACCAAAGCTAAGGATGGGAGGACCAGCTATAAGGCCCTGCAAAACTGCAGTGGCAAAGCCAGCTCTGGATTTAGAGAAAACTGGCAAATGGTTATGCTTGGTGAAAGTATGTACAGAACTCCAGGTGGCAGCTTGTAGGATGTCCCTGGTAGGAACACCTCTGAGAAAGGCTGTAGAGGTAGATGCAGCCCTGGTTGAGTGGGATCTGATCCCCTGTGGGATAGGTTTTCCATGCTGCTTACAGCAGAAGTGAATGCAATGACCTATCCATTTGGAGATAGTTTGCTTTGAAATAGCCTTCTCCTCTGTCCCTGCAGCAAATGCCACCAGCAGTTGTTCAGACTTCCTTTGAGATTTAGACTTGTCCAAGTAGAATCTAAGTTGTCTGTGCACATCTAAGGAGTGCAGTATCCATTTCCCTTTGTTCTGTGGATTAGGAAAGAAGGTAGGCAAATGAATGGACTGATTAAAGACCACACTGGATACCACCTTTGGCATGAAAGAGGGATTGGTCCTGAGGGACACCCTGTCCGCATGAAAGATGATGAAAGGCTCCACTGCCATAAGGGCATGTAATTCAGATACCCTTCTTGATGGAGTAATGGCTAAAAGGGAAGCTGTTTTCCAAGAAAGGAATTTTAAATCTGCAGTAGCAGCTGGCTCGAAAGGAGGAAGGGTGAGTTTCTCCAATACAAAGTTAAGGTCCCAGGCTGGAGTTGGAGCTCTCTTGGGTGGTCTTAAATTTTTTGGCCCCTCTGAGGAACTGTTTGAGCAGTGGAAGAGAGAAGAGTGGAGGTTCTGTATTATAATGAGCTGAAATGGCTGAGGCGTGAATTTTTATTGAGGAAAAAGACAGGCTCTTGTGAAGCATCTCAGTTAATTACTGTAAAATCTGTGGTAAATTGGGCACTGCTGTGCTCATCCCTTGAGATTGGTTCCAGGCACAGAATCTTTTCCATTTTTCAGCATAAGATTTTCTAGTACTAGGCCTCCTTGCCTCTAAAATGATATCCATCACTGGTTTACTGAGGGATGGTAAAGGAGAGCTTAGGTAATTAGCCAGGCTGCTAGGTTCAGTGTTTGAAGCTGAGGGTGCAGAATCTGGTTCTCCTGCTGAGACAGCAGGGTAGGAGTCTGAGGCAGGTGCCATGGGGCCAACAGTGACACACTGCGCAAGAGGGGGTACCAGCGTTGGTGTGGCCAGGCTGGTGCAATCAAAACCATCCTTGGTTTGTCTTGTTTGATCTTTAGTAGTACTTTGGAGAGCAGAGGCAGAGGAGGAAAGGCATAAACTGATAGGTTTTTCCAGGCAAAGGACAGAACATCCACTTTCCAAGCTTGTCTGTGGGGAGTCCTCGCACAAAATTTTTCCAATTGATAGTTCTGGGTGGAGGCAAAAAGGTCTATATCTGGGCTCCCCCATTTGCTTGTCAACATGTTGAAAATCCTTGGTTCCAGTTTCCACTCATGTGGGTCCTTGAGGGTTCTGCTTAGTCCATCTGCCAGTATGTTTAGTTTTCCTGGCAGGAATTGAGCTTGTAGATGTACTTGGTAGCTCAAGGCTTTGTTCCACAATGCCATGGCTAGTCTGCAGAGGGGGTAAGAATGTGTATCCCCTTGCTTGTTTATGTACCACATAACAGTTGCATTGTCCATCTTTACCATTAACTGCCCTGGAAGAATGTGGTCCTTGAAGGCTGTCAGAGCATTCTGCACAGCTAACATTTCTTTATGATTGATGTGAAGGTGCATTTGAATTGGGTTCCATTTGCCCTGAATGCACTTCCCTGCCAGGTGCGCCCCCCCCCCCATGAATAGTCTGATGCATCTGTTTTTAGGGTTTGGGTGGCAGGGGGGTAGTGTGAATGGTAATCCCTTATTTTGGTGGCAGGCCTCTGCCCACCAAAGGAACTCTAGGCGTAGACAAGGAATGATAGGAATCATTGCTTCTAGATCCTGAGAATGTTGACACCATAGGCTTTTTAGATACCATTGTAGTTTCCTCATCTGCAGTCTTGCATATGGAATTAGAAGAATGCAGGTGGCCATGAACCCCAAGGCTTGTAGTATTTGCCTTGCAGATAGCAGGGTTTTGTGACCACTTGTTTGAAGTAGGTTGTCAAGTGAATTTGTTTCTCTGGTGTGAGGAAAGCCATCTGGGAAGTTGTATTCAAGCTTACTCCCAGGAATATAATTTGTTGATAGGGTACCAGGTGTGATTTCTTTTTGTTTATGGTGTACCCCAAACAAGATAGCACCCTCTGTACAAAAGCCAGATGGTTCAAAAGTATGTCCTGGTTTTCTGCCTGAATTAGACAATCGTCCAGGTATTGGTATATTTGAATATTTCTTTGCCTGCAAAATGCAATGACTGGAGCTAGGCACTTTTTGAGTACCCTGGGCGCAGTAGATAAGCCAAAGGGCAGTGTGTGTAGCCTGCTTTGAAGCATAGGCATCTTCTGCAAGACTCCCTGATTGGGATGTGCAGGTATGCTTCCTTTAAATTTAGTGTTGCCAACCAGGCATCTTTGCTTAGCATAGGAAGCAACTGTTGAAGAGCATCTTGAATTTTGGACTCACCAAAAAGGTGTTTAGAGTAGGCAGATCCAAGATAGGATGCCATGAATTATCTTTTCTGCGTACCAGGAAAAATCTCGAGTAGAAACCTTGTCCCTTTTCCTCTTCTGGTACCAACTGAATAGCCCCCATGCTTAAGAGAGAGAGAGTACTTACTTTTGGGCCTCTGCCCACTGCTTTGGTGGTAGATCCGGCCAACCACTTGGAGTTGGTGACGTGTGGAAGTGAAATTTATATCCTTGGGACACTATAATTAAAACCCATTTGTCCTGGGTAATGAGTCCCCAGTTCTTTGCATGAAGTGCAATCTTTCCCCCCAAAAGGGCAGTCAGTTGAGAAGTGCTTGGAAGTTTTGAAAATAAGTCACTGAGACAGTTTTCCATAGGGGGGAGTTTTATTACTCCCAAATTTGGAAGTGGAGGCCCCCCACTGCTTAGTCCTGTGTGTCCCCTGGGACTGAAGCCTGGGTGCTCTGCTGGATCTGGGTTTGGACTGAGAAGGTCTGGAAGAGACAGGAAAGGACCAATTCCTAGAAGGCCAATGCCTACTAAATCTTGGAGGTTGTACTTGTAAAAAGTCTTTAACAGTTTGCATAGATTTAGCTTTTTCCTCCATCTTTTTAAAAACTTCTTCTGCCTTGTTGCCAAACAGGTGGCCCTGATTTAAGGGAGCATCCAGTAATTTCACTTTAACATGATCTGGCAAGGATTGCTCCTTAAGCCAAGCATGCCTTCTAAGTACAGCCCCAGTTACCGCAGCCTTGCAAGATGCCTCTAGTGAATCAAAACCACACTGCAATGTATGTTTACCAACTTGTTCAGCAGAATGCATAAAATCCTGTAAATCCTTATTTTCAGCACAATCAGGAATCAACATCATTTTCTGTTTAAGCAATCCAATAATATGCTGCTGATACTTTAACATATGAAACTGGCAATTCAAGGCCCTAATGGCCAAAGTTGCAGAAGTGTATACCTTCTTACCCCATCTATCCAGCGCCCTGGAGTCTCTATCAGAGGGGGTAGGATTTTTGCCAGTAGTAGCTTTAATGCCCTTGGGTCCCTGTGAAATGTTTTCAGGATCCGCAGTAGGATTTTTGAAAAGGAACTTGTGAGAGTCAGGAACCCTATAATATCTATCAGGTTTTCTGGATGCAGGAGGTAAAGAGTCAGGGGCAATGCTAGATTATGAAAAGGCATAATCAACAATGTCCAGTACAGGAGGTATAGCTAAAGGCCTGTGCTGGGGGAGGAGTAAGAAATCCCTAAGCCTCTTTTTAGAATCAGAGAAATCCTGACTTTTCCAACAAAAAAGCTCCCTGAGAGTATGCAAGGTTTCACCAAAAGAGAAATCCTCTGGGGGGGAAGCAGAGGGAATAGAATCCACTGCATCAGAATCCTCATAGGTAGATAAGGGTAAATCCTGGTCATCAGAGGAAACAGAAATTTCAGAATCCTGGTCAGAAGTATCATAAGCAAACTCAGTCCGAGGTCTCGTAGAGGGGGAAGGTTAGCTTCCCTGATTAAAGTAATAAGGTCTTCAGCCATTCTTATCATTTGTTCTTTAGGCATACAGGCCTGACCATGCAGTCTGGGCGTCAGTTTTCTAGGCATGGTTCGAGTTTTAGGCCTTGAAGAAGAAGATGGCGCAGGTTTAATATGCAAGTCAGGATGCCTGAATACACCCTCAGAAGCCGGTACCTGCACAGCGGCTCCGGACCCATCCAAGGTAGAGACATCTGCAGGTTCCACAGTTGAAGCATCTTGCGGCATACCGGACTCCGAATGGGTCTCAGTAGAACCTGCGAATCTGAAGTAGCGGGTATCAGGGGCTGCAAAAGTGCCTCACTGATTACCGGCGAACTGGGCGGCCTGTCTCTGTCTTTATCTTTGCGTTTCTTCGGAATGTTGGTAGTAGGATGGCTTACTGAAGACATATCAGGATAAATGAAACGAGCACCAAAAAATTTAGAAGTGCAAATATACCGACGACGGATAGTTTGTGGTTTAAATAAGGCATAAAACCGACAGAGAGGTACGTCGTGGTCAGGGCCTAGGCAAGGAATACAGTACGAATGAAAATCTTTATGAGGTATTTGCTTTCCACAAGAAATACAATTATTTACTTTTACTGACATCGATTTAGAGCAAGAAAAAGTTTCCCCGATGGGGTACTTAGCTTTTAGTTGAAGACTTCGGTTCTGAAACTCGAAAACAAAAATTTCAGGAGTCAGCCGACTGGCACTTGTGAACTGCTTCTGCTTCTGGCACCGCATGGCAAGAAAGACTGATGTAATGACATCGGCTGCATGTTTTATACCCCTGATGACCTGACATCATGAAAGAAGAGACAGCAACTGACACAGGACCCAAGACTTTGTTAATCAGGCCGACTGAGGGCTACTCCAAGCAGATAACCCAAATGTAATGACTGCAACAGTGAAACACGAAGAACATCTAAGAAATAAATGAATAAGACTTGGTTAATACATGTCCGGAGGAAAATACCAACAATGTATGATTTGTAATCTACTCTCTACATCATGTGGTACTGGAAAAGAATAGCCCTATGACAGCCTTCAGTACCCCCCCCCCCCCATGTCATGGTGAATATACCTACATGCAGAAAATGGTGAGAGGCAGGGTTTGGTTAAACTATCAGTCTGGGGGCCCCATTGTCCCTACTCCCAATTCATTATTTTTTATAAATCCTATGCAGGAAGGGGTAGATAAAGGGGCACCTGAAAGTACCCCCCACACACAAATTTCATGCCCTTTAACAGCATATATTGTAATAATTTCTCCTAACTGTGTAATCTGCTCAGTCAGCACATTTTCTTGTCGATATCTCAAAAGTCAGGACTGTTTCACATCATAACTAGAAATTTGATGACAGTTTCACAGCTTTCTGCAAGAGGTGATTCAGTTGTTGAAACACTACTTTATACACAAAACAACTTGTCAGAATTGTAGACACCATGCAATACAGAAGTTACAGTAGTGAGCATTAATAATTAATTTTCAAAGAAAACTATTGTGCATGCCTTTCTGCTAAGCAGTACCCATATTTTTTTCAGTTATCTCCCTAGTTTTTTACTTTTGTTTAAGAAATATTAAGCAGTAACAAAAGGGTAACTGTTTTATTTACTATACCTTGAATATCATTTCACAATGCTCGTTTTGGACATCTGAAGTTTACTAAGTTGTATCTGGTTAGTAAAGAATGCTTGAAAGTATATCCAAACAGTTATCTTAGCAAGCAGCTTAACTGGATCAGCGCCATGTTGTAATACTACGGCAGGCACTGCAATGTTACACAGAATGGCTTCAGCCCACTTAACCAGTTGGGTCAGTGCCATAGGAAAAAACTTGGCATATTCACATTAAGTTGGAGGCACTACATAACAAACTGTGTATACTTTTATTGTCAGAATGTTGCAGAAAGATTACCTGTTCCAACAGTCAGTTTTCAGGACAATGCAACTGGCTGTGTCATACATGCTATGATTTTATTTTGGTTGTGTGTGACTTGGAGAAAAGAGAAAAGGTGAATTATAATTTGTTTTACGCCATTACCATTTAATCAGAGTTAGTATATATAGAGATTGGGGTATGTGAGGGGTTGCTCCCTAACATCGGGAGGGGGTGTTACAGAAGTTGTTTTATCCATGAAAAAAATGTTAGCGGTATTGTATAATATCTTGAGTTTTGCTCATAGGGAATCTGATTTGTAGAGCTACCTGTTTTTGCAGTGACTAGTCGTGTGTCAATTAAATTTAATGTGATTTATCATGGGAAATTTACATAGAATAAATGCAAAAGCAAAATGAATAAAATAAAAATTATCTTTTGTTTAACATTTCTAGGATAAGGTCTGTTGCTGTCTCCATAATCCTAAGCAAGACTGAAAACTTACTTCATCAGAAAAATGAAAAAAAAACAGAAGGGAGGAGCATGAGTTCTACTTTCTGGATGACAGACATAGGGCACAAGAATCAGTCCAGTGAAATAGTGAATGTGCATTGTTTCTGAGCAGGGTGGGTGGGTAGAAGCACCCACAACCTGGTAACATGCTACCCATCCACCACAGAATGAGGAGTTCTGTCTGAAAAAAGTCAAATTAGCTGTAGATGCTGTCCTCATAGCACATGACACTCTCCACCTCACTGACTTGTCCTATTAGGACATAATTTTTATTAATTACTTAGTCACAGTCTATGAAACAACAGTTTCCATCTAGCACTATTACTGGGACTGGTTATTCTGTAGAACACATCACTTTAAAATCTATTCATTGTGTGGTTTCGTATGTGTTCATTGTTCTACAAGTCTTGTTTGTGACAAAGCACTTAACAGAATATTACATTTTGGTGTTTGTTTCAACATTCAAAGAGTTTCTTTTGCTGCTGTTGTTCTTGTTTTGATTTTTGGTGCTCCATACACTGAATTTACAATTCTTGTGAAGGTTATGGCAGTGTGTTGTCTGGCCACCACACAATGAGGAGTGCTGGCTAAAAACAGCTAAATTAGCAGAAGACAGTGTCTTCAGAGCACCTGACTCTCAACCCCACTGCCTGCAAAAAAGCAGATGTGTGCTAATAAGGAATATCCTTGCATGGTGATGTGGGGTACTAAAATGGTCGACACAGGTGAACAAAAAGGCTAATTGGAAAAATTATTAGGCCTTGATTGGTCGGCTAAGAAAGACCAAAGAATAAGACAATAAAAACGTCCAATGGTTTTGAAACTGTGAGACAACATCTATATTACTAAGTATGTTATAAACGACTATGATGAGGGTTGTGATAATACTCCACAATATAAACATCCGTATGGCTTTTTATAGGTATAAAACATATTTACATAGTCTACGTTCGGAGTATAAACAGCTTTCTCAAATATTCTAAATAATGTTTGCAAAGATGAAATTTACCTTCAATCCTAGTGGACAGTAATATTTCTTTCTTTTTTTTTTTTTTTTTTGGAAGGGGAATAACCAAGTCATTCTCAAGCAAGCTATCATCTTTCTCTTAGTCCTTGGAAGCTGAAAACATACACTTGAGGACGTCATGTTTACAGATGACATAAGTATACAAGGATGCGAGTTTATAAGGATCCTTGTCTTGAATGATACCAGTTTTTTTATCATACTTTTTGAAACCATTTAGAAAATGATCAACTGCAAATTCCCCAAGGCAAGAATGATTAAGAAATACCTCACCAGTACAGCACAGAACATAAACCTAAAAAGCACACCCCCTTGTGGGAGACTCCATCCCCTATATCCTCTTACTTAAACATAGCAACTCCATGGTCAAACACTAGTGGCAAGAAGAGAAATATCCTAAAGGGTAAGGATACTACATGAATTAAAGAATTATAACAGCAAACATGGTCAAAATGATGAAATATCAGGTAAAAGGCAATACGATAACGGAGTTGCTGATAGGCAAAATGTACGTGATACGATAATGGAGTTGCTCATAGACAAAATGCATGTTGGCAAGTTGTAGAGAAACCTTTGAAGCTAAACATAGGAGCAACAGGTCTATAAAAAGCTGATATGAACAGAAGCTGGGGAGGACAGTAGTGCTAGACGGAGAGAAGACAGAAGTAGGGACCAAAAAGTGAACAGAACAAATGGCAACTTCAATCTGAGAAGAAAAAAAACAAAGATCTGATGAAAGTCTGGATATTAAGCTGGTTGTGGTCTCATGGCCGCTAATAATTGTTTTCCAGAATGTCTTACGTTGAAGAGAAACATCTGCATTATTTTAAGATATATGGGTTTTCATGACTTCATTTCTGACACCTTTTATGTTGATTTTTAATGCTGATAGGATTCTGGAAGTGTTTTACATCAGTCTTTTTTCCCAAACTGGTTTCTTTAATATTTTAATCTTTTGAACTAGATCATTCAGCAGCTGAGAAATCCTAGTATCATTTACTAATACAATGTTTACTGAGAGAAAGGTTTTGTGGGATTTTGTTGTATTCACAAGAGGGCAATGTGAATATCACCAGAAAAACAGACTACATCGGTAATCACTAAACAGAGTACTGTGGAAATCAGAGCTTTTTTGGATGGAAAGTATGTTCTAGAAATAAGGACAGGATGAGGTTTTATTTTTGACAGTCCAGTTAGCAAGTATAGGGTAGTGGTTACTCACAGACTGCAGTAAAGAGTTCCACCTAACATATCTTCATAACACTCTAAAAACTTTACAGCTTGCCAACCCAACTTTAGGCTGGTTCCATGCTTACCTCTCGGATAGGAAACAAGCTGTACTCTGGCACAATCAACTTTCCAATCTCCTACCTAATACCATAGGGGTTCCACAAGGATCCATACTGGGTCCACTTCTTTTTTGTCTTTATTAATGACATACATAAAGCCATCCCTGAGGCAACCTGTATACAATATGCCGACGATTCGATCTTAGTCTGCTCGGACACATCTCTAGATAATCTACTAGCCAAAACCCAATCCTGCTTTACAGCTGTTGAAAACTGGCTATCAGGAAGACAGCTACTTCTTAATCCAAAAAAAAACAAACTGCTTCTTTTTCATCCAACCCAAAAACTTCCCTTTACTGCCTTTAACATACAATCATACAATGGAACGATTATCACGCCTGACCCCCATACTAAACTACTAGGAGTTACCATAGACAATAAACTTAGATATGATATACATATTAATCTTACTATTAAAACCGTGAACAAGAAACTAGGGTCACTATATAGAATCAAAGCCTTTCTAACACCAATGGCAAAAGCAACCATTGCCCGTACACATTTACTATCTACACTTTTATATGCATCCCCAGTGTTCACCAAGCTTAATAAAACTGAACTAAATAAACTCTCATGTTCGTATAATCACATTGCCAGATTTGCAACTGGTATGCCACATAGAACGCACCACTGTAATAACCTAAAAGACCTTGGATGGATAGAACTCCCTAACCTCCTTCAGCAAACTCAACTTATTGAGGCATTTAAAATACTTAGCCACCCGGATAAATCTCCTGCACTAAAATGCCTAGTCATACCATATACCAACCTAAATAGCCTACGCTCCTCAAACAGGCCACTCATTCAAAATGTCAAATCCTATAATGCAGGAGGAGATGCTCTATTTGCGAACGTCACTGCCAAAACATGGAACTCCCTTCCTTCCAGTATTACCACCATTACCTCTCTATCCCATCCCACTTCAAAAAAAGTCTACTCCAATATTTTAAATCCCACTGGCTATGCCAATGCTCATTCCCGGATTAACGCCTTCGATGCAGCTCAAATCTCTCTCTTCTCATCTCTCAAATTAATCCCATGATATATACCATGTCCGCTTCTTTTTACCTGAGCTTTCCACCTTGTATTTCTCATCCCTCTGTACCAACTTTGACCTTATTTACCTCTGCCATGAAGCCAATTGTATTGAATTTAAACATTTTTTCTGCTTGTAATTACTTTCCTTTATATCATGACTTTATGAATGGAATTCTAAATGCCTGTATTTCTTGCTTCTCTATTCATTGTTTTATATAATAATTGTTTTATCTATGTAATAATGTAAACCTTATGCATAGTACTAACTGTATATGTGGAGCTTTTTTCCCCGGGCCTCCGCTGAAAATGGACATGTATCCAGTCGGATTTTTCCCGGTCAACAAATGTAAAATAAAATAAAATAAAAAATAAAATAAAATCTTCTTTCTTTGTGGTAAACCAATCAAGCAGGATGTTTTGTCCCCTTTTGAAATTGGATTTAGAGTATTCTACAATAAACTGATAAAGATTGAGTCAGGTCTGAACTTAAGGACATGTCAATCATTCTCAGAACATTTTGTATGTAAACTGCTTACCATTATACACATGATTTTGTTAGACCAACCAGCTACATCTGTAAGTATCTGTCAGGATTCCTGAGGAAGGCAGGTATCTTATGTATTACGACCAAGTATCAGTTCAACAGTGACCAGTTCAGACTGTAACTAGACTGAGGCTGACAGAAGTTACTTGGGAAACTTAAATATCTATATTGACACCATTTGTTTGTTTGCAGCCAGCATTTCCATTCTGTGGTGGTCAGAGGGCACAATGCCACCATAGGTCTGCAATGCCAGGGAGATACCCATTTCACTTACAGTGTGCAAAGTGTTACTGCCACCCAAAATAATTTACCTTTCACTTTATATACTATTCAGGGCCTACTTCTAATCAAAACTTGTATTACTACTTATGTTTAAATGTGTTCATTTTCATTTTTTATATGTTAAATTAAAATGACAGGTCTCATGACTGTTATTTATCAATGTACCTGATGTTCTTTTGCCTTTCTTGCTTTAAATTTGTCTCTATTTGTTAACTTTTACCTTGTAATTTTGTGGATGAAAATCCTGTAATATTAAGTGTTAAAGAGAGTTTTCTGTTTTAATGGGTCATTGTTGTTGACTACTACACTTCTACAATAACGGATTACACCGCACGCACCAATGATCGGTGAGTGCTTTTTTCATTAGAGATCATAGCAGGTTACTACGCTATTGGCTCTGAGGCCTGAGGCCCTTATAAGCCTAGCCAAGGGTTTAGCCCATGTGTGTAGACAAATCAACACCCAATGCCCCTGTCCAGCAGGGACATGGGTGGAATCCCAGGGATGTATTTTCTATTTCCCATCCATTTATCCAGGTTGTGCTTAAAAAGGGGTAAAGAGGTACTCTGCTTGATGTGGAGAGGGAGTCTATTCCATAGATGAGGGAGTCTCTGGGACAAAAATCTGTCCCGCCAACAAGTCTTGTTGATGTCACAGACCAGGTTGAGGCCATGTGTGTGGGTTACTCAAGTGAAACTTGACTTGCGGATATGCAGCAGTGCCATCAAGGTGGGGTCTCTGAACACCTTGTATGCCAGACAGAGGTCACCTCTGATGAGTCTGTATGAAACCAAGTAGAGGGATAGGGCTTTTAGCCTGTGTATGGTAGATGTTTGAGGCCCTGGATTCTTCTGGTGAGGAACCTCTGTGGTCTCTCCAGCTGCTGCATATGCTTTGCAAGGTACATGACAAAAGGGGCGTTGTACTCAAAAATGGGCCTTATAAGGGAAGAATACAGGGATGTTATGACCTCCTTGTCCCTGGAAGAGATACCCTTACTTATGAGGTGGGCCATGTAGAAGGCTTTCCATACAATGGAAGCAACATGGTGGTCAAAAGTCAGGTTGCTATCAACCTGAGTGCTCAAATCCTTCATGGCTGACTGAGTGCTTAGGACATTATTATTAATGTGATAATTTGGGGGGACGTCACTCTCCCCAAAGGGGATGATTATGCATTTTTTGGTATTCAGCTTGAGGTCATGTTTCTGGCACCAGTCATTTGTCTGAGTGAGACCCTCTTAGAGGATGTCCACATCACTAGGGGAATTGATGAAAGCACCAAGCTTGCAGTCATCTGCAAACCTGGTCAGCCATAGTCCACTGGTTTTGGCCTGCACCTCAGAAAAGTATATCCCAAGTATCAGAGGCCCCAAGACTGTACCCTGGGGTATGCTGCTTGTTACAGGTCTACTGCTTGAGGTGGCTTCCCCTATTTTAACTACATGGGTTCTATCAGTGAACCAGTTTGCTACCCATCTGGTAACATATGTATTGATGCCTAGTTGAGAGAGTTTATCTATTATGCCCTAGTGGGGAATACTGTCAAAGGCTTTGGCCAGGTCAAGGTAGGCGGTGTGCACCATCTTCCCCTCATCCATGGCTTTGGTGACTGTTTCAAAGTCGTCGACCAAATTTAACAGACATAACCTCCCCTTGATGAAGCCAAACTGTGTAGGATCAAGTGTTTGGAGGTTGCCAATATCCTTGTTGATGAGGTCCATGATAATCCATTTCATGTCCTTGGAGATCAGGCTAGTTAGGCTGATGGGTCTATAATTTTCCAGATCGGTGGACACTCTACCTTTGTGTAAAGGGATGACAGTGACTGTCCTCCACTCAGGTGGGACGAAGCCAGTACTCAGGCTTTGGTTGAATAGGGTGCCTAGTGGTGCTGCAAGTTCCTGCCTGAGTTCACATACGATGCAGCCTGGGATGTTATCATGTCCCATGGAGGCTATATTTTTTTCCTTTGAGAGAGCAGTGATGACCTGTTCCATAGATATAAGGGGGAAGGGGCAAATACTGGGGATGTCCTGATTTACTGATGAGGGGGGCAGAAGGGTAAAGTTTTCACTGAATCTGTCAGCCAGCAAGTTTGCTATATCTACGGCATTTGTATATGTGGTATCCTTGACCACCAGTTCTGAACAGATCTGGGCGCTTCCTTTGAGTTTGCGGACATATGTGAAGACAGAGTGGAAAATCTGAGTCCCAGGTGAGATCATTTGTCTTGAATTTTGTGACATTATCATTTGTAAAATGCATATATTTAAATAGTGTAGTGGAAAGTAAATCTCCTCACTATTCTTAGTGAGTGCCTCCAGCCTTTGATGTGCGCCTAGTACTTCGAAACAGATGATATTTATATAGAGGAAGTGGGATGCAGAAATGACTCGCCCTCAAACCAGGACGCTGATATAGAAATACCAAGTATTATATTAAAGGGATCCATGCTTTAAGCTGATCTGGACTGCTGAAAATGCTTGGCTATTCTAGGAGAACATTAAAAGTACTTGCAAAAGCTTGTAGAATAAAGTGTCCCATAAGGGTAGAGTGAGAGGAAGTAGCTTTGGCAAAGCAACTGAACTAAGAATGGCAGGGCTTTTCTTTATGCCCTAACTATTCCCAGTTGACTTGGAAAGTACTGCAGCATGATGTCTTTGCTTTCATATACACACTGCTGATGTGTGCAACCGTAGCTCTGAAAGAATCGGTTCTATATTAGATTATCGAATAGTTAAAAGTTTGAACTCCATATGGTCGACACCATGTGTTCGAACCCTTAAATATTCAAAAATCAAAAAAAAAAAAAAAAAAAACCAAACCAAAAAAAAAAAACAAAACAAAAAAAACCTACCTGAAATGTTAAGCCCCTCTGCACCCCCCCAGCTCTTTAAATAGGGTTCCTGTCAGAAGAACGAAGATGCATTATGTTGAATGCGTCTTCGTTGAACTGTAAATGTCGACAATGCAAAATGACGAAGCGGCTTTTAAGAGAATTCTTTCCCTGGGAAAGAAGTTGTTTAGCCACTTCCGTCACTTTGCAGTTTTTGGCATTGTAGTACAATCTCAGAGTTGGTATATTTAAGTAGGGGGGTGTGGGGTGCATGGGGGGCATGGGTGGCAAAGCCCCCCACTTAAAATAGTGTTTAGTGTGTTTTTTTTTTTTTTTTTGGGAACAGCAAATATTTTTCCCTGGGAAAAAATTTGCTGTTCTGGCTATTCGCTCTTTTTTGTTTTCGTTCTTTTGTGGTTGATATATCAGCGTTAGATCTTTTGATCGTTCGCTGTTATAACATAGACCCTTTAAATATACCAACTCCGAGATCGCACTACAGTGCAGACAATGGAAGACTTCCATTTCCGCACTGTACGAGACCTCCATTGAAACGTTTGAACATTTACATGTTCGATCATATGGTGTCGACCATATGACGTTCGAAAATGTAAACGTTCGATACTGTAATACAGACTCAAGACACAGGGACAAATCCTGACATAATCAAGGACACATTTAAAATTTTTAGTACTACTAACTTGAAATATTGACAGAATAAAAGAATGTGAATTAATAAAGATGTTCTGAAACACAAGTAGTATATAACTCAGATTATTGTCATTTATGAAGTGTAATTGACCACTTTTTCTCAGAATGTTACCAGTTTTAGGAGAGATTAAGAGGTGCAGGGCTAAAATTTGAGTCAAAATCAGGGACGTCCCTTAAAAGCTGGGGACAGTTGAGAGGTATATGTGCAACTGTCAGAAACTACAACTAGCACAGATTACAACAATTAGAAACTACAACTAGCACAGATTACAACAATTAGAAACTACAACTAGCACAGATTACAACAATTAGCTCCTCCCGTGAAGCAGCTCATCAGCACATATGGTGCTTCATCCTCTCTCTCTCTCACGTTGATCGGAGAATACTTAATAAATGTAGATTACACCACTGACCTGTCCTTGAACCACAGGCAATCATCAAAAATGTATTTGTTGTCTATCATGCACTGCATTTTAAAATTTATGTAGATTATCTCATGGCCAGAGCAGCAACGCAGTACATTCTAGCTGTATTATGAGTGCTTTGTCACTTTATGCTGTTGTATGCCACCTGGATAATGTCTGAAAAGGAGTAGCCATTTAATGTACTCGGTCACCAAATAATAAAACACTTAAGATAAAGAAGCAGAAAAGAAAAACATTTTCACATTTGCCTAGAATTTATCAATACTTCTTGTACTTTCGTTGCCAGGGGTGGGTTACTTTTCTTGCACAGTGCATAACGCACCATAAGGGTGAATGTTGACTGCTGTGTGTTTTCGGAGTACAGGTAACGGTAAATACAACCATCAAAAATGGTATAAATGATGTTCTTACACTGAACAAGGTAAGTAGTGTTCTTTACAGCCACTGAATCAAAGTAGTGAGTTGTGTCGAATCAATGTCACTGCGGTAAAGGTGTGCTGGCACTGCCATATACAATGGAAGAGAATTAGTTGGCAGAGACACTGTTACTGCATGACTGTAAAGATCATGAAAAAATAAAAAGGAAAAAAGACATCTGCCAAAATAAAGCCATCAAGAAAGGAGAAAACTTGTTTAACAAAGCTAGTGAGCCATGGGTCCCTGGTCTCAATGACAGAAAAAGAAAACATTTGGTACACTGCAGTGAGTCCAGTACAGAAAGGCTGTTGCGGGAAACAAAAGATACCAACTTGGCAGGCACAGTGTGGTGAAGTTTATTCTTTTTAAATACTTCTGTATACTGAAATATGTTGAGAAAATAGCTTTTCTGTCAAACATAATGCTTGTCAGTCCCAGTGTTTCAAATGCAAATTTTGGCAGAAAGCCATATTCCTACTGCCTGTTGCTAGCCAAAAGATAACAAAGCATCCTAATACAACTACTTTTCCATAGACAAGCTGATAAACAGAAACAAGAGTTTGCTGACATCCACTTGTGACAACCAGCAACGTTCCAAGCACTCAACTCAGTATTCTCATATTAAAAGCAGAAATGATAACCGATCAGTGGAAACACCACATGAAACTGATAAAGCAAGATTAAAAGAAAAAATGTAGATGCACAGGAAAACAAAATGATGAAAAACAGTAACAACTATGAATCTGACGATGCTGTGACAATAATTAAAGTTTATCACACCACAGAACAGAATTAAATACAGTGAGTGAAACAAGGATTGGTGGGAGATACAGTACTACTCATGATGAATGACTGGCACTGTAAAAGTAACTTTTATCTGTAGAACAAAAGGTGCAGAGTATGACAAATACTGACTTAATGAAGCTATTCTGTTGGCTTAGCATAGCAGACACAGCACTGTGCTAGCTGCAAAAATGGCGGAAGTCTTAGGTTCCTAAGGTTCCTTACACTCCCCATAAGCTAATGTCCTGTGAGCCCAAGCTCTCCCTTTACAAGCCTAGTACCCTCAGACACTGGAATGTGGGGCATACTATTTGGTTAATGTAGGAATGAGACTCCATTGTGCATGGAAATCTGGTGGGTGGGGTCATTCCTTAATAGCTGCTAGGAAGAATATTAAAGGAGTGCACAAAGTTATTCTCTGCAAATGTTGTGGTGCAAGGTGAAAAGACTACTTAAAAAACATAAAACAAGGGGAGATGCTTAAATTGGCATGGGATTTAAGCACCAAGACTGCACGGTGGTGGGTTAAGTAATTCCTAAAGTACTCAAGAGTAGAGGTCAGCTAAAATAATTTAAAAAAAGACAAAAGGCAAAAAGGATAATTGTTTGGGTTACTAATGTTTATAGTACTGAAGAAGAAGTGTCTGAAAGTTAGTACCCAAATGTAAAGTTACCAAAAGGTAACTTAAGAAATTGCACATTTCTCAACAGGAATTGTGTTAATCAAAAAGGCAAAACAAAACAAACTATTGTAAGAGTTATCAGTTTTCCTTCAGGAAAGGTATGACTTTGGACTGACAATAACTGTGCGTGGGGGGCAGGTGCATTTTCTAGAACAGATTTCATGTGACTAGCAAGATTTTCATCTTTCTGCTGCTGCCCTCCTGTCATCAGCTCTCCTCCCTGGTCACCCCACTGACCCATTAATTCCCTTTGGCCAACAGGGGTAAGGATCAGGCAAACAAGGAAGAGGCCATCATACTATGGACTGGCAGACGTAGTCCCTACAACTACTGCACTGGTTCCAGATATGCTTCTAGGCACCTTGATCAGTGAAGAAAACACCCCCCATCTCTGTGGCCATGTGTCTACCTAATGCATGGTCAGCAGGTGACATGCAATGTCAACTATGATGGAGCTGCACAATAGCATACCTCTACATTATCAGGATCCTTCTTCAACTGCAACTGCACAATAGCATACCTCTACATTATCAGGACCCTTCTTCAACTAATTTAGGAAGATGTCACCCCTGCCAAGTCTGTGTAAATGGTGGTGCTATTCCTTTTGGCATCCATATATCAGATGCCATGAGAGTGAGCTCATGACCAGCTGTCCTTCTCGTAAGATGAGTGAACTGGCAATTCATATCTTATTCTTACCTTTAGCCAACTCTGATTTCTCAGCCTAGTTTTGAATGTAGGCCACCATGGCTCCATCTCTCTGGTCCATGGAGCCAGTAAACTGCATTCCCATTTACTGTTGCATACTACTGAATTTGTATGCATGAAAGCACAAGGTATGCTCATGATAAGTTCTTCCTCTGTTTCATTCTGCTTCTACAAAAGCAAACATAGCATTTACAAAGTCATAGTTACACGGTAGCAGATTATGACAAAGGAAAAGAGCACCAGGACATAAAGTTTCTTCTGCGTTTGGAAGGTATAATTTAGTATTTGCAATGTCATAGTTACATGGCAACAGAGTATGACAAAAGTAAAGTAGGGAGTAAGTTATACACGCAGACTAACACAGAAAGATGTTAATACTAAATTATGCATTTGTGCAGGTTTATAGAATATTTACATAGATGTAACTCTATGAAAGGTGGAGTTGCGGCATGATGGATCCTGGCTGTGCTACACTGCTAGCCAGATGGAGGGTAGAATACTGAGGAGGGGGATTTGAATTTGAAAGACTATGTTTGAGGGGGGAGTGTGCCTGTTGGTAAAGCACTCTTTCAGCAAGTGCTACCACCATGAATAAAATTCACTTTCAATATCAGTGGGGTTTTCCATTTAACCTACTGTTATGCGAGCACGATCTATGTACATATGGAAGTATCCTCTTATAAAGGGACTGGACAGTCACTTGCCTCCTGCAAAAAAAAAAAATATATATATATATATATATATATATATATATATATATATATATATATGTGTGTGTGTGTGTGTGTGTATGTGTATATATATATATATATATATATATATATATATATATATATATCATGAGGTTCGCTGAGAGTAATTTGCTTCAGGTTACTTTCACAACTTGCCATTCATTGAAAATTTCCTTGGGTGGATCAGCATGATTTTAGTTGAGGGCAGCTGGGGCAGAAGAATGAAACAATAGCCCCAAAGATCACCATTTCTTATTAATATAATGACAAAGTGATTCAGTTGACTGGCACAGCATACCTGCTTGGGAGGTTAAAGTACGTGATCCACAAAGGTAGACAGCCAAAGGCAGACTGTGGCTTAAGTATCTTGATTAGCACTCATATTCAGTGGCATGGGGGTTCACTGAGCACCAGTATGAGAGGAGTACCACTTAGTTCTGACATTTTTTTCATGAATGCATTTAGATCACCAGTCACATTGAGTGCCCCCCCCGTAGTAAAATAATATAGCCCTCATACAGCAATGATGGCAGGGTGACTGCAAAATTCAAATGCAGGTATGCAGCTATGCACGTTGGATAGGTTTTGAGCACTGCAGGTTGACAGAATAGAGAAGATACTCTAAATGACTGTAAAACGTGGATCATGGCTACTGGAAATAGCTGGTGAAGGAGGCTGTGGAGGCACTGTGGATTGGCAGAGTGATGGGAGAAGCCTGCTACTGAGGGATGGTTATTAGGCAGCACTCTCTGGCAGACCTTCTTCCACCTACAGAAGTGCTCATGCCAAGCATATTGCCATCAGCAGTACATACTTAGAAGTATTTTAATACCCCTTAATGTAGAAAGAATGGATGGCCTTTGAATCAACATTCCCTGTGATATCCCATTAGCCTGGCGAAAGCCTGGAGTAAAGAACTTTACCAGGTGTAAGTGACTTCCTGAATTCCAATGCATTTGGCGTTTTCAGTAGTTTCTTGGAGGCATCTTTAACTCTTTCCATCCATCCATCCAAAACCCACTTTTCCCATTTTTGCATATGGGGTTGGGGTGTCACTTTACCAGTGAAAATCACCTAGAGCCAAGGTTTACACCACCGGGTGGCTAGACCTCCTGTGGGGGTGGAGTGGGGTATCTTTAACTCTGTATGACATTGAAAACATAACAGATTAAGTTAATGTATCCTCAGACAAGATTAGCTGAGGTAATGTATTAGTCCTGTAGAAAAAAGATCCCAGTAAGGCTGATATGACTTTAAATTAAGGGCTCAAATAATTAAAAAGTTCAACAAATTTATTTTCTAATGTTTGCACTTGCTATGTAACACCATACTTCTGTTTGGAACTTTGACATTACAAATACTCATGTTTACTTAACATCAATGCAAGAATAATTCACCTAGGCACTAAAGTTGCTTTTCCAGTGGCAGTAATTTTAAAATGGCATGATGAATGCACTTACTTCAAGAAGCATACTATGGTGCTGGGCTTAAGGATATGAAGCAGGCCACATTAGAGGACCATGGAATAAGGAAAGGTGACAAAGTATTTAATTATTAATCAATGGTGGAGATGTGAAGTATAACCTACGAGTCCTGCGATGTAAAGCTGGAGTGGATTACTGAAGGTACAACTGGGTAATCATATGCAGCCCATACCCCACACACACAGACACAGACACAGACACAGACACACAGACAGACACACACACACACACACACACACACACACACACACAGACACACACACACACAGACACAGACACACACACACATGCACACATACTGATTACTGCTATTATACCTTTGCCTACCTTTTTAAATACAGCTTATTCCTTTGCAGACACTGTTGTATATAGTTTGTGGAGAAGCATTTCTTAATGGTCTGCCTGTGGTGTTTTGAAGCTATACAGACCAGCAGTAAGACTTGAATAGCATCATAATCACAGAGCTATAATGTAGCAAAGTTGTCACTTAACATGGTACTGGAAGACAATTGCAGCCATCTACTGAAAGTCTTCATATCTCCAAGCCAAGAAAGAGGATGGCAAAACCTCCTGTTTCAGTGATTATAGAAATATACCCAAAATACAAAAGGCAATTCACATGCACATGATCGCAAACAGAAAAAAAAAAAAAAAAAAAAATATATATATATATATATATATATATATATATATATATATGTGTGTGTGTGTGAGTGTGTGTGTATACATATACACACACATCTATATATATACACACATGCGCGCACACACACACACACACACACATATATATATATATATATATATATATATATATATATATATCTATATATGCACTGATCTGTCACAGGATAGAGGAACAAAATTGTAAAACATTATTTCTGTAACCTGTTGCCACTGTTGCTTACATACAACTGCTCTGTAGTTACTCTGACAAGAAAGTGTGGGGTGCATTCCATAAAGGCAAAAGAATAAATAGGCTTTGAAATGTGAAAAGACAGTTACTCCAATCTACTGTGAGATGCAAATGCGTCACAAAATGCATGAAGTGATGATAAGTTTTATTTTATTTTTTACTTATGTTTTGTTGACCAAATCAGTCCCACTTGACCTCTGGTATGTATTTAAGGGAGACCTAAGGGGAATGCATGCTGACTAGGAGAGGTTTGGCCAGTGTACAAGGGTAATTCTCCTGTTTAGTTTGATAAGTGTCATGGGATCTTTTACATCCACCGTAACTATCACTAATTCCAAGCTGATAGCACACCAGTTTAGCCTCCCATTTAAACAATGACACATGCAAGTAAATAATCTCTCTTATACTACACTGTTGTGCCAGTAGACGAAAATTAATCCACGTACCTGGTGTGGGAACAGAACCAGCAATTTTTTGATCTTCAAGCATGAAAGGCAAATGTATTACATGTTGAGCCAATGACACTGACATCTATATGAGCTGCACTCAGAGTCTAAATGTTCAAAGTTTGTAATGTAGTCTTCTGCAATGAGGATCTTGCAATGGAAGAGCACTTGCTGTGTATATTAGAAAACATAAATGCAGTGTGTGTGTGTGTGTGTGTGTGAGAAAATGCTCCATGTTCAATACTACGTATGGAAATTTATGCTGCCATTCTTGCTTAGGTTAATACATTTAATGTACAGACTTCACCATACTAATGCAGGGCACACACCGCCTGCACTCAGTCGTCACCCCCCACCCCCGAAGAGTCAGAGTGTTGTCATTCTCCCCAAACCATGATGGTTATTTTCTAAACACCCTGACAGTTGCTTCACTTTCAAACATCTGTCCTCCTAAATGATTAGTTTTCAAGCAACCAACATGTTCTCTGAGTCTGTCATTTCTTTTTCGATGATAAAACTGTTTAATAAACACATTTCATTCCCAGCTCATGCCAGCATGAAAGAATTAGAAGAATTATAGCAAAAATATTGCACACACAACTGCTATCTACTACCTTACTAATCAAATCCCGACTAATAGGGACAGTGGCATGTGTACAGGTGCAGTAATTTTTGGATCTCAAGCATGATTTTGAGAAAATAGATCATCCCCTTCTGCTGTAGAAGTGAGCTGAGTGTGGATTTTCTGATGATGTACTTTTGTAGTTTATTAACCATCCATTAAACAGAACCTTGATGGCGTTAATTGTTTGTCACACATCAAAAATACCTTGGCATACTTGGATCAAAATCTTTCCTTGAGCAACACATTAAGGTCCAGTCAGACAACATACTAAATTAACTTAAAATGTCCAATAAGCAAAAGCTATTACATACACATTGCTTAACATAACATTTGTTTCTCCCCACTAATTTACTGCACACTACTGAAAAAAAAACTTAGCTTTATTTATTTATCTGAGCTCACTGAATACTACTGATTAACTACGACTAAAGTCAATGGTTACCAATCATAGCCAGAGCTGCCCTTCTGCTTAATACATCAACCTTCAAATTACTGAATGAGCATTACTGTAACTGTCAAAAAATTATCTTCATACTTCATAACACAAGCTATGACATAAGAGGTTATTACAACACCCATTCAGTAAGACCTAACTTTACTGTACCCTGCACTGAATTGCCCCAGGCACATAGAATAAATTATCTAATGGACTAAAAATTCTCATTTTAATTTGGGGGGAAGAAACCTAAAAACTAAATGCCCATTTAGCTAAAAAAACTGTGATAGCTTCAGAGATACACACTAACAAATAAAGCTGGACATCTTCATAGCGAAATGCTAATATTAATCTTTCAGGCTCATCAATGTTGCATATAGTAGACTCCCTACAAATAGATTTATTATAACATAAATATGAATGCACGTATTTGTCAAACATTTTGAACATAATCGTTATAGATTCACACAGAGTATTTTCTTTACAATGCCTATTTTGTTTAGAATGAGTTTTGAGCTACACATGAACTGATATACTTCTACAGGGTGAACTTTACAACAGCTGATTTACTAATGGGAAAAATGACTAATACATATACATATTAAGATGTCTACTGTAAATGATCACTTTTGGTTACATTTTGACTGTTCTTACTCACTACAGTACTGATCAACAAACTCCATACACTTAAGTCTTAATTTTTCTTGTACTGATTCTCATTTATAACATTTTCACATGAAATATCCTTACTGTTATATGCATATTCTTCATTACTGCATAACAATTTCTACTACTATCAAGAAACTGAAATGTCTGTTGTTAAATATTGCCATTTAATGCCGCACGGCCTTGATCATTGTTTAAAAATGATCCCATAACCATTTCTATTATCCAGTTAAAAGTAACGTAAACAACTAAATAAAAGGTGCTTGCATACCATTGGCTACTGACACATTTACCTGCTGCCACTCGCTTGTATTGGCAAGTATCCTAACTTCCTCTACCCAAATTTCTGTGTACTGCTACTAAGCTAGCTTTCCCAGAATGCTGATGCTAACCCTAAAAACAACTCCCAGTTGCTCACTAACCCTATCTATGAGACAATTCCCAATCATTCCCTAACCCTAACTCTGAGCCATCTCCTAACAACTCCCTAACCTTAACTCTGACCTAGCTCCCAACTGCTCCCTAAGCTTACCGCTGAGCTAGCTCCCAATTCCTTCCTAACCCTTACTTTGAACTCCTGATTGCTCCCTAACTAACTCTGAGCCAATTCCTGATTCCTCCCTACCCCTTATTCAGAACTAACCCCTAATCGCTCCCTAACCCTAACACTGAGCCAACTCCTGATCACTCCCTAACCTTACCTCTGAGCCAACTCCCTTTCGCTCCCTAACCCTAAATCCGAGCTAACTCCTGATCCTTCCCTAACTCTAACTCTGAACTAACTCCTGATCGCTCCCTAACCCTAACTCTGAGCTAACTCCTGATCCTTCCCTAACTCTAACTCTGAACTAACTCCTGATCCTTCCCTAACTCTAACTCTGAACTAACTCCTGATCGCTCCCTAACCCTAACTCTCCTTTGTCATTAACCCTAGCTTGGAGCCAACTCCCAATAACTCCCTAAACATAAAAACTTCCTTAATCCCCTACACCTTAAGCCCCCCTCCCCATTTCCCTTCCCCACTGACCAGTTCCACAACGAGACCTTGATGGTGTTCGATCACTGTGGCAGCTGCATCCCTAAACTCAAATTCAAGTTTGAAAAGCTGCTTGTCCGGGGGGGTGGAAGATGGAAACAGCCACTTGAGCCCATGGCTTTGGGTTTTGAGCTGCTATTAAGGGTCCCAAATAAAGGTCAGTATTCACATTCCATTCACAGGAACAGCACACCTGTTCTCAAGTCCTTAGTTGCAAATATTTTAGTATGAGCAGAGACAGTAGGGAAGTACAAAAATCCTCACTAAAAATGTCTTAGATGGAGGAAAGAATCTACAACAAACTGCAGGTAAACTGTTCATTTTAGTTTTCTCTTTTATCTTGATTTAATACCTGATTTGGGGCACTGTAGTGTTTCAAAATAATTTGTCTAACACCGGACTATTTTTTTTAAAACGTTGTATAAATATCACAAACATTTAAAAGATTCAATTACTGTGTATACAGTATGTTTTCATTATTTTATGCATTTATGCAGGGTCTAAAATTGATCAGTGTTAATCAATGCACTACCTCACTAATCAAATAAATAAACAAATAAATAAACGCTGAAAAATCACATGTTTGTCTTGTGCATTTTATGTATCATGTTTACTCTTGGAAAATGGAATAACAGTAATTTTTGTTTTCAGCATCACAAAGTTAAAGCATGAATCTAAAAAGAGTGTGTGATATTATAAAACGTACACCTGCAATCCCCATTGTGATGCTGTTGTGTCAGTCCTCTTGCCCCTTATTAAAAACACAAAAAACTTCTAAACTTACATAAGCTGCTCACACTAGCTGCCCTTGCATTGTCCCTTTCGGATGTCAAATGGCAGTCCACACCAGACTGTGGTATGTGTATAAAGCAAGAATTGACAAAATGTTTAGTATGATCATTATGTCTTACACCTCTCCAAGCTGTGCACGCTCTCATAAGTCATGCATTTGTTTATGTTTCTGTACTGTGTGCATGCTAGTAGTACTAAGTCTCACATGGAATCTGACCTGTACTTCATGAATGTAGAGGACCACAAATGTGAAGCCCTCTAAGACAGGTTTTAAATACTCTTTAACTGCTTCAGGCAGTAGGCTTTTCAATGGTGCATCTATCTTCCTACACATTTTACTACTATTTTTTTATATAGGGGTTACATTTTATCATTTCATTACTGTTGAGCTTACTGCTTGTGTCTGAGATGTTTTCTTCTCGTTTTTATGTGTAAAAAAGTACAAATAAATCATTACTTGCATACGTTCCTTCTACTTCTGTTATTCACCTTTTCTATTTGCATGCTGATAGCCCTTGGGGAAGTAACAGTAATGCCAGGCTCACCTATAGATTATGCTCAGTGTGATAGCCCAGCTGGGATAGTATCAGACTTAGCACTGGCCTTCTCACACTACTTACTAGTTACCCTCTGTATGATGTATTAAGGTTAACTGTCTACTCGCTGTCTAAAATTTCTTGAAGGTTTGTAGCTAAGTTCACATTCATTTTAAACATTCTTACTTGGTGGCTCTGAAAAGTACTGTTCAATGTACAGCTTGCATCTTTTTTGATTTAAAAAAAAAACTTAAAATCAGTTACAAAATGAATGCTGATTAATTTAAAACTGTTGCTTTACATACAGAAAACTTCTATTTATAGGGCTATGCCTTATTGCATTCACTCTTTGATCACCTGCTTTACCAATTCAGTGTCATGGGGAGCTGCAGTGTATCCTCAGTATGTGTAATGCAGGGAGAATCTAATCCTGGATAGGATGCCAGTCTATCACAGAATGTGCACCCATGCGCATACACACACTTACTGGCACATAGTCCTACTGACAGCTTGGAGTTTTGCTATATAGTCCCTGGAAATAGAAAAATAAAAAACACAGCACCCACAAAAAATCAATGAGGACACAGGAAGTACAGACGCTACAGAAAAGGCACCTCTTTCAAGAACTGAATTGGATCTTAACACTATTTAAAAAATGGGCAGGAATAATTGCAACCTTTATTTAACTGGCTAAAACATATATTGCTGTGTATTACACAGCTACAATGACACAGCCGTATGGCAAACATAGTAAAAGTGTGAAACTCCTATTTCACAAGGCCACTAGGAAACACCAGTGTGGGATTTTTGGGTTAAACAAAAAAACAAAGAAGAATTTTTGTTTTTCACTATTAATTTCATCTTCTTACTTGCATGCAGGTCTTTTTCTTGAGGGTTACTCATGTGACTAGCTGATTTTTTACTTTCCATCGTATAATGAAACTTAAGAAGCACACTTCAGAATGGCAAACGTGTTTTGGCTCTTCACTGCTTCCCAAAAGAAAGAAGAAATATGATCTGGATCTTTTTAGTGTTAATATGCCAATACAAATGATAAAAGTGAAGGGCAAGGCACTCCCTACTGCTCTGCATACTACATTAAAAAATACTTCTTAGTTACAAATCCATTCCCTTACTGTCATGCTTACCTTAGCTTCCATCCATATTGACTTTCTCTTAATGACATTGCCTCTTACCTAAAGTGTTTCTCTGCTCTAGTATTAATCTCAACCTCCTGACCTACTGCAATCAGTGAAACCAATTTTCCATTAAATGCATTCAATCACTTGGAAATGTGTGTACAATCTCTCCCACCACCATTTTTCACAAAAACCTATGGACATATCCTCTCTTTCAGAACACATTCACTGTTATGGGTGGTTAATGCTCTTACAGAACACACTGAATTTGTGTGTCACTACTGAATTGCATGTGCTGAGATGCTATCAGGATCAAACAGGCAAAGATCAATATGTTTTACTCTCCTTGCTCTGAGACATCAGACCCCCTTGCACTTATCTATAGCAGAAAAAAAAGGGAATCCACAAACATTAAATCAGATTACTGCAGCCAAGTTTAGTCTGTGGAACTTGAGAGAAATCCTAGTAAATCTGGTCCAGCTACCAAAGTGGATTAGAGGAGATGTCATTAACACTGTGCTGGATGTAGTGGAAGGGTCGAGGGTTGAATTTAAGTGTGAAATAGGTGGATAAGAGTTTCACTGTTGGCTTGTATGTGGCGAAAGAGATGCATTTATTTAGCAACAATGGGTAGAAACAGTTTGGGGATAGGTGAAGCACTGTTAGGTGTTATGTATTAAAATAAATTGTATTTTGTTTAATCTATATTGCTTTGCTTTGTTTGGGATCAAGGTCTAGGTTTTTTGATGTACATCCCTTCTCTAAGGCATGGTAGAAGAATTAGCAATCTTAGTCTGCTGCGCAATGTAATTTAATTTCTGTGATTTGATGTACTGAAACAAAAATCATCAACAATATTGCTGCAGAAAAATGTGAAGGAAGTGAGGGTAGTCCTACATAAACATATGGAAGCAAATTCCTAGAACAATTGAGATATTATACAGTGAGGGATTCTTAATTAACACTGTTTACAAAATGGGCAGGAATAACTGCAAGGTTTAATTGGCTAAAACACATTTTGCTGTGTTTTTATATAGCTATAAGGACACAGCTGTCGGACAAGCATGGGAAAATTGTGCAACTCCTGACTTATAAGCCAGCTAGGAGACACTGAAGTGGGACTTTTGGGTTAACAATGACACTTTTACAGTGTGAACCATACTAAAGATAAGCATATCATGCCTCACTGTGAAGGTAATACTTTCTGGGAAGTATACAGTCAGAGTTTTCAAATAAAACAATCTTATTTTCATAGGTATTATTGAGCACAGGTACAAGTTTACTGTAAAACATAACACGGGACTTGATATGTATTCAGACAACATTCTTGCTTGATCCATGCTATTGTAGTTATTGTGTTCTGTGGTCAGTTTACACACCCTTTGTCACATGACCACATGCACCACAACTGTCTGGCATTTGCTGCAGAGGTTTAAGGCTATGTTTCAGCTGTAGTTCCTGTGGTACTGGAAATTATATACTCAACCCTCATTTCCTACTGTGTGACTGAACAAATCACTTAATTAGATGTTGCCCTGAAAAAGGAACTGTGCGTCCAGTGGGTCTACTTGGTTAAATATTATTAATGTGGAATAGACAAACACAACAACATTAGAGAAGATTCATCAGTCATATTGAATGGTGTGCAACCCTAAGAATCACTTCCTCTTCACATATCAACTATTTTTTTTTTTTGTTAAAAAAAAAAAACTACATCAGCACTGCTGCTGCAGACACAATATCCAATTATGCTAACCAATCATTTGTGGCACTTCTATTGCTTAAACATTTTAGGCTAGCCAATGCCATGCTCATAGTCCATTATGAAAGGATGGATGTATCAGGATGCCATACCTATATTAGCTTTTGTTATGATTTACAGTAGCCCACAGGCAACCACAGAAAGATGTGCATCTATTTACGATTTGCATGTATGCAATTCTAATCACCCCTTCTTTGCATCCTCTGCCATTCCAGTTGGAGATCATATTCTACGGGTTACTCAAGGCACTGCAAATAACACGGATTTCTGGACTAAGTGGATTGACACGCAGAGCTCAGACATACCTAATCTAAACCAAACTAGCTACTGATTTGAACTAAGCTGTCAGACAGTGAAATGCTTGCATGGCCTGTGTTAAGCTCTGCATCCTGCTGGCAGTAGTGATGAGACCATGGGCTCCTGCAGCGAGCTAATAAACTACACAGTAATCCACTGCCATTTGCCTGGCATCAGATGCCGGCAGCACTTTCTCTAGAGCCTGGTTTTCACACTAAGTCAGATCTGCTGTCTGGCATTAGAAATGGATTGAAGATATGCTGCCAGCTACAATTTAAGGCTGAAGTTCAAACGGACTCGTATCCCTCCTCTCCGCTTTCCACAGTCTATTTTGCTTTGTAGATTTCACACAGACTTTTGTCATAGTTAACAAGTTCTGCATAATCTTCATCTAAGGCTCCTTCACAAAGTTTCAAGCCTGCAGTTTTACACGTAAAAAATGCCAAAACAGGAATTATACAAAAAAAAAAAAGTAAACACTGCTATGGAAATCATTTGGACAGGGCACAGTTGCTGTTAGTATAAGAATTTTAAGTACACAAACAATGACCAGTTCTGGCACAATGGCATAGGAGTTCGTGGTGAAGGATCGGAAGAAGACATCAGTCATTATGGACTTGTTCAGGGCAGGCAATGACTGATTATCCAGGTCTCCAGGGAACAGCAGAGATGGCAGCCAGCAAAAAATATAAAACCAGAGGAGTGAATGGATGAAAATGTTTTTTGGAGGGGGGACACATAACTGGTGTGTTAAGAATGGGCAGACACCACACTATATTATAAGAGGGAGGTGAAATGAGACATTTAATGTGTTCTACTTCCTTCCCTAAAGAAGTCTAAAGTACAAGTATGTTAGCACATCTTTAGTATACCAGACCTCTCAACTGCCCCTATTTTGCAGGAACATTCCTATTTTATGTCATGATTTATCCCCTGTACATGATGTTTCTACTTTTGGATCTATATCCCTGTTTTCAGCTTGATTTATTTCTTCACACGATTTTCTAAATCCCTATCATCACATTTGAATTTTGAAGTTGTCTAGTACACAAAAAAATCACACTACAATGCCAACATACTACTGGCATCGATAATTTAAAGAAAGAGGAGACACATCTTACATTTTCCTTTTTCAGAAGCAAAAATAACAGTTCATTAAATTCTGCAGATTTTACTCTGTCTCTGACATTGCACTTAATTTTCTATTATTTTTTCTCTCTGTTTTTAAGCGTGTTTCCGAGTAGTATCCCACATTCTTACCAGAAGCAGAACGGGTTACAAGCTATTTGGTATTCAGATTTTATGCTAATTAGATGTCTACATTTTTGAGTGGTTGTACCTACTTTTCAAGAGCCTTAGTTCCTACTTTCAATGTCTTCAGATTGATGGGTATGGCAGTGTCACCCCTCCCCCACTTCGGAATCACTGAGAGTTAGAGGGTGAATAGAGGCCTCAATAAAAGACAATGCAGTCACATGTCAGGAACAGTATCAGCCGTAAGTGGGAGGTAGCTGGTGGGAAAACACTTAAGACAAAAATATGCACCTCAAAGAATTGCAATAAGACAGCAAGAATGACAAACAAAAAGTTAAAAATTGCCGTTACACAGACATTATGCACCTGTTGAAGCTCAAGCATAGCATGGACTCTTTGCAAGAATTAAACATTACCGATGAGTGGCTGTATATGAATAATTAAACATTAATATGTCAGGGGCTATATGAACAAATGTACGATGAATTAATCAGCAGCAGGAGTACGTGGGCTACATACAACGAGTTCCAACACTACAAGTTCAGGGACTTTCTAACAGCCTTAGAGCAGCAAAGTAAAATTATCACACAAAGAATTAAGCTCTTATAGCACATGGGAAAAACATAAAATTAGAGCAGTGTCGACACAAACTTTTCTGCAGAGTACTAAATACTTGCAATCCATAGCTTCCATATATAACCAGACTCTGATAATGCATCCATTATGTAAAAAGGGTTAACATAGTTTTACCAAAAGACTTACATGCAAAGGGTAAAACAGCACTGTAATGGTTATATAGAGTTAAGCAGAAATAGTTTAGGGGATCAGTGCAGGAAGTTAGGTTCTTGTTTACATAAATGCATATAAATCATTAAACAAGTTTTCCAACTCACTCTCACAAGCAGTTTCATATCCATCATACCTACAAAGAATATTCTGTCATTCTGCTCCTGTATCCTGGTGACGTATGGGGGATGTCTTAGGAGACTGGAAACATATTTTGGTACTGTAAAGCCCTGGAACAGTTTAAGCAGGATTTTGGAATATACAACTTACTGTGATCGGAGAAAGTAATGGTGAACTCTCCTGTATGTTATCATCTTATTATGGGATGGATGGATGGACTACAAATGAGCTAGGCCTATTGGAAAGTTATCTGTCTGGCAGCTAGTACAGAGGACTAAGGCT